>NW_015150761.1:728080-737488 GCF_000732505.1 Cyprinodon variegatus | reverse complement strand
CTTCGTGTGGACGGGGCCTTAGTTAATGTGTGATAGAAATTGTCTGTTTGAAAAGCCTACCCCTGATGATGTCATAAGGGGAAATATGCTCTCCATAGCGGTCTGTAGCAGCCCATTCATCAAGCTACCGCCCTCATCTAATGTATTTGCTGCTAGGCTAACTTTACAAATTTTGACTAGTTGGCATGTTTGCAGGTTATGGGGGTGCGGCCTTCAGGAGGACGGGGTGGGGAAATCCCCCACTCCATGAAAGACCAACGATTAGCCAACGACCTGAATGACTTCTACTGTCATTTCGACAGACAAAGGGACAGTCCTGCAACCACCCTCCATGACACCTCCCCCACCTCTCACAATCCTCCTCCACCTCCTCTACCCACCTCAGTGACAACTTATTCCATAAACGACAGAGAAATGTTAATAAACTCTTCAGAAGACAGAACCTCCGGAAAGCTGCTGGACCATATTGTGCCTCTTCATCCAACTTGAAGCACTGTGCTGATCAGCTTTCTCCATTGTTCACAGACATTTTTAACACCTCACTGGCGACATGTCACATCCCAACCTGCTTCAAATCATCCACTGTTATCCCTGTTCCCAAGAAGCCATGGTCACCAGGACCTATTGACTTTAGACCCTGACCTCTGTTTTCATGAAGTCCTTTAAACGCCTTGTGCTTTCACACCTGAAAGAGATCATTGACCCCCTGCTGGGGGTCAGTTTTCCAATAGAGCTAACAGGTCTGCAAACAACGCTGTCAACTTGGCCCTTTTACTACATCCTCCAGCACCTGGATTCCGCAGGTACCTACACCACAATCCTGTGTGTGGATTTCAACTCTGCCTTCAATACAATCATCCCACCTCTGCTTCAGGAGAAGCTCTCCCAGCTGAGTGTGCCTGACTCCACCTAATGCTGGATTACAGACTTCTTGTCTGTCAGGAAGCAGCACGTGAAGTTGGGAAAACATGTCTTTGACTCACAGCTCATCAGCACTGGTTCCCCCAGGGCTGTTCTTTCTCCTCTGCTCTTCTCCCTGTACATCAAGAGCTGCAACTCCAGTCATCAGTCTGTCAAGCTTCTGAAGCTTGCGAACCACATCACTCTCATCTGACTCATCTGTGATGGTGACAACTCCGCCTACAGGTGGGAGGTTGACCATCTGGTTACATAATGCAGGAGAACAACCTGGAGCTTTAAAAACAGTGGAGATGGTTGTGGACTTCAGGAGGAACTCAGCCCAAACTATCCTCATCACCTTCTGTGACTCCACAATTGACACTATGGAGTCTTTTCGCTTCCTGGGAACTATCATCTCACAGGACCTAAAGTGGAAACTGAACATTAACTCCCTCATAAAGAAAGCCCAGCAGAGGAGCAGCACTTCTACTCCTCCATCATTGAGTCCATCCTCACCTCCAGTGTGTCATCCGGTCTGCAGATTGGGTGATTGGATGCAATTTTCTATCTCTCCTGGATCTGTAAACCTCCAGGACTCTGAAGCATGCAGGGAAGATTGTGGCTGATCCCTCGCATCCCAGCCACTAACTATTTCAGACACTTCCCTCTGGCAGGAGGCTGCAGTCCATCAGGACCAAAACCTCACACTACAGGAAGTTTATTCCCATGCGCTACCAGCCTTATCAACAAGGCCCAGAAACCCTTGTGACACTGTCACTGCCTCTCCCCCTCCTCGTTCAAGACTTAGAAGGTACACCAATATTNCTTCAGGAGAAGCTCTCCCAGCTGAGTGTGCCTGACTCCACCTAATGTTGGATTACAGACTTCTTGTCTGTCAGGAAGCAGCATGTGAAGTTGGGAAAACATGTCTTTGACTCACAGCTCATCAGCACTGGTTCCCCCAGGGCTGTTCTTTCTCCTCTATTCTTCTCCCTGTACATCAAGAGCTGCACCTCCAGTCATCAGTTAAGCTTCTGAAGCTTGCGAACCACATCACTCTCATCTGACTCATCTGTGATGGTGACAAGTCCGCCTACAGGTGGGAGGTTGACCATCTGGTGACCTAATGCAGGAGAACAACCTGGAGCTTTAAAAACAGTGGAGATGGTTGTGGACTTCAGGAGGAACTCAGCCCAAACTATCTTCATCACCTTCTGTGACTCCACAACTGACACTATGGAGTCTTTTCGCTTCCTGTGAGTTATCATTTCACAGGAGCTAAAGTGGGAGCTGAACATCAACTTCCTCACCAAGAAAGCCCAGCAGAGGATGTACTTTCTGCGACAGCTGAAAAAATTCAACCTGCCAAGGACAATGATGGTGCACTTCTACTCCTCCATCATTGAGTCCATCCTCACCTCCAGTGTCATCCGGTCTGCAGATTGGGTGATTGGATGAAATTTTCTATCTCTCCTGGATGTGTAAACCTCCAGGACTCTTAAGCATGCAGGGAAGATTGTGGCTGATATTTCGCACCCCAGGCACAAACTATTTCAGACACTTTCCTCTGGCAGGAGGCTGCAGCCCATCAGGACCAAAACCTCACTCTACAGGAAGTTTATTCCCATCCGCTACCAGCCTTATCAACAAGGCCCAGAAACCCTTGTGACACTGTCACTGCCTCTCCCCCTCCTCGTTCAAGACTTAGAAGGTACACCAATATTGTATCTCCAGACCTCCTGCGTTACATCAACACACAGTCTACTGTGTATATAGTATATAGCTAAATCACTGAAATCAAATGATTCCTGTAACAGTAACTTCTGCTCCTCTCAGCAGGTGTTTTGGTCAATTCCTCATGGTTTGCTCCAGTTGTTTTAGGTTTGAAGGGCTTTTTGCAGGCAGCATATTTCAGCTCCTTCCAAAGATTCTCAATAGGATTTAGTTCAGAGTTCATAGAAGGCAACCTAAGAATAGAACAAACAGTGCTTTCCTCTCAGCCATTCATTTGGGTCGTCATCCTGTTGGAAGACCCATGACCCGTCACTGAGACCAAGCTCTCTGAATCTCTGCAGGGTTCAATGAAATCTCAAGACCATCAAGGAATTTTACAGAGAAATATGCTTCCCAGTGTCAGACACCCTGTGCCTGGTGAAGCAAAGCAGCCCCAGAACATAACAGTCTCCTTCATGTTTAACATTAGGGACAGTGTTCTTATTGTTATGCTCAATTTTTCTATGTGAACACAGAGCTGATGTGTATTAGTAAAAAACTTTTCTTGTCTCATTTATCTATAGGAAAATTCCCCAGAAGCTTTGTGGCCTGTCAACATGCTGTACTGCAAATTCCAGTCTATTTTTTTTTTCTCAATAAGGTTACCCTCATTGGTCGTCTTCTATAAAGTCCACTTTAGCTCAAACAATGGTGGTGCGATCTAACACTGATGTTCTTTGAGCTCAAAGTTCACCTTTCATCCCTTTTGAAGTTTTTTTTTTTTCTGGGCTCTTTGTAATATTTTAGGCTTCGATTTGTTATTAATTTTCCTCCTACAACCACATCCATGAAGGTTGGCTACAGTTCAATGCATGTTAAATTTCTGAGTAACATGTGCAGCTTTAGTCAGAGGAACATCCAGCTACTTGGAGATGCTATTTTAGCCTTTACCTTTAACATGCTTGTCTATAATTTTCTTCCTTATCTCCTGAGATGGCTCTTTCCTTTGCTTCATTTGGTCCAGATTGAGTGCAGTACACACCAGGTCACCATACAGCACAGACTTCCATATAGCCCTATATATAGTCCCACTGACTAATTACAAGATTGTACGCACCTGTTATGCTAATAAGTGGACATGCCTTTGTTTAAATTGTTCATTTGGGGACATTATTTATTTATTTATTTTTTGTTTTATTTTTTTTTAGGGATAACAATGTTTTTCCTTGCCTGTTTTATTAGTTTATTGTTTAAAATCATTCTGTTGAAGAACAGTTGAAAGGCAATGTCTTGCTCTCATTTGGTCATTTTCATGGAATTTTAATTTTTCATAACTTTTCTCAGATTCAAGTTATTTCTGTGACCATTGTGGTTTTATTGTGTTGGTTATATTTTGTTAAATAACAGAAAAGAGACACCCGTCTGGGCCTAAATGGTTTTAATGGAAAGTAAAAGAAAAAATGTGATTTTGGTGTCTATTCTCCATTACAGCATACATCATATGAGCTGACACTTCCAAACATATGAAAATAAATCCACTTAGATGTTTTTTATTGTGATTTTCTTTCAGTA
Source organism: Cyprinodon variegatus (assembly GCF_000732505.1). Classification (NCBI taxonomy): domain Eukaryota; kingdom Metazoa; phylum Chordata; class Actinopteri; order Cyprinodontiformes; family Cyprinodontidae; genus Cyprinodon; species Cyprinodon variegatus. The sequence continues at coordinate 733,303 of NW_015150761.1, read as the reverse complement.
ATGCATGAATGCAGACTCTTTAAAGAAAGATAAGAGAAAGGAGGGTTCTAGGCTTTACCCCCGAATGATATAAGGACCTTAAAATTGCTCTTTACTATGACTGAAAGCATGCATTCACTTCACTGTGTACCAAAACAGAGTATGTGCACCTGGTAGTTCTTCAAAGTCAAGGTGACGCAAGAACCCCAGGCTACACTCAGGACAGAGCATCATTGTGAAGCAGTGGAAAAAATACTGATTTTTTTTCCCCCTACTTTTTTACAAAAACATATCTGCTAGGATTCGGAGCCAATGTTTTGATTTGTTTTTCTTCCCCCACAGCTTTGCAGATCTTAATACTGAAAAGTTTGCTCATCCATTTTGCAAAACAGCCCAAACTCTGTCAGGTTGGACAGAGTGAACACAGATATATTTTGTCGTACTACTGATTCTCCGTTAGATTTGGGTTTGGACTTAGACTCTAACATTTCCACGTGCTTTGACCCATTTAACTGCAGCTCTGGTTGTACATCGAGGGTCACTGTCCTGTTGGACAGATCTTCCTCCAGGTTTGTTCAGTATTTGGCTCCTTTTACATCCCTATGATCTCTGACCAGCTCTACAAAATGACCAATTTTGGTCTCATCTGAGATAACTTCTTCCACTTGTACCTACAGAGAAGGTGGTAAGCAGGACTTTTTATTTTTAATTTAGTCATTCCTGTGTCCACTCATCCATAAAGATCAGATTTGTGGAGTGCTGTGCCACTCCATATTTTGGTCTGAGCTGTCTGCATGTGATCCCGTCTTCAAGACACAGTTTGTTCTCTTCTTTCATTAAAAAAAAAAAATGTGGAAATGGAGTGGAAAAAGATCCAGTGTTTCAGAACACAATTTGGCTTCCCACTGAATTGTGAAACTTGGTGGATAAACAAACAGAACATTCCTCTGTAAATGGGGCGAACATACACTGATTAGAGGCAGTATTCAAGGGTAAAATTTCACAAAACCGGTGGAGAAAAAAAACGCAGTTATGGTGTGTACCTGGATACTTTTCACTTTACAGTACAGTTTTAAGTCCTACTGGTTATTTGTCAGCCATCTATGTCTACTTCTGTTGAATGAAAGTGATTTTATTCATTTATTTTATCACGTTTTTTGGGGGGGTTTTTTGTATTTGTGTTAGTCGACATTTTATCCTCCCGCTTTATTAAGGAGGTTATGTCTGTAGTCGAGCTTGTGTATGTTCTTTTTTCCTTCTGTCTGTCTGTGTAAAGGAAAACTTGACAAGTTAATCATGGATTTTAATTACATTTTTATGAAAAATGTTGGTAAAAATGGATGAATCTGTATGCAGGATCTTTTGTTTAACATTATTTGGCAATCAAGCAGTTCCCCCCTAAACCACAGAGTAGTATTAGTGACTATTGACAGCTTCAGGATCAGTCCAGAGGTATTATAATGAAGACAAAGAATGCAAAAACACAGGAAAGGTGAGAGCAGAACAAACACCAGAGGCTGCAGACACAAGCTGTGCTTTATTTATAAACTTATGAAAGGATCTTAAGGACACTGTTGGCAAATGTGAGCTTCATGTCAGGGAAACATTCGTAATTATCCAGATCATGTGCGAGTTTTAGCTATAGGTGTTTGTCACAATATGGGACAAAATTCGCTGCTTGGAGATCTACACTCTCCGAGGGCTTGTTTAGTTAATATATCTCTTTATAGCGTTTAACAGACAAGGTCCACCAAAGTGCTGCACATTAACAGTAGTGAAATAATGACTAGTTGTGGTCTCTAAAGGAGCATTAAGCTGTTTATGTTTCTGTAGGTAAACCTTTCCTGTAATGGTTGTAGTTTGACCTCAGGTTATAACTCCTTTCAACTATCCATGTAAATACATGGAAATGATTTACATAACATCAAAGTAAAGTTTCCTGAATTTATTTTACTTGCAAATTTTCTAACAGGTTGACCAGTGAATGGTTTTATTTAGATGTAGTGGACATTTATTTGCAATAAATATTGAACCATATATCCTTTTTCTTCAACTTCACATTTTTGCACTACATGGGACAAAGTTTAAGGGTTAGAAATGAGGTGCTTCTAGTTGATGGAATCATGGGAAACGCCACAATGACCCAAGCCATGAGTTCATCGACTGATTTCAAATTTTAGGCCTATTATTTAAGAACGCTTTAAAGCAGTATTTAAAGGTCTGGGGTCTTCTTGGTTTCAGAAGAATGTCAGTCAGGAGCAGAAACCTTCCCTAGTTCAATTGCTCAATGGAAGTCTCCACCAGTGTTGTGATTAGTTAAAATTAGGTAATATAATCTCTGTGGTTATTCTCAAACCGTTCCATCTCTTCCATTTCAATTCCAATTGGACCTGCTAATATACCAAAACCCTTTGTTTACCATTACTGGGATCATTATTGAAACAAGATTTTTCTTCTAGCAGAGAAAAACAAACCTGTTACCTAAAGCTTTCCCCCAGCCCTCCAATAATTGGTCCTTCTTTCTTCTACATAAGAGTTGTGTACAGATTTAAACAAACGTTTAAAGGATAATGTGGTCCTGAAAACCTGAGGGATGAAATACAAAACGTTCTGAAACAAACTGGCTTAAGAGACCCTAAACTATCTTAAACAGGACTTCTGACATGGAAAGCTGGAGGTTTCTGCCACTTGTTGCTTGCCATCATCAGCCATAGCATGTTCTGGTTGAAGGGTGGAAAAAAAAAAAACCTTACTAAATTAATTTTCCCACAGTTTATGGGCTTAATCACTGTGGCTAACTGATGTTTTACGATTTAATTGGGTACAAACAAACAGAAAACCGTTTAAAGAGTTTATTAGTGTAGCTATCTTTGCAATTTGTCATCACAGCAGCCATAAGGCTGGAGAAATTAAGATTAAGGTTGGAAAATGTCAAGTTCATTTAACTTGTATTTCAGACCTTTTTACATTAATACATTTGGAAAACATCCATATTCCCATCAACTCTAAAACTCCTCTCTGCCCTTGCAAAAGAGAAATCTTCCCACAGAATGATGCTGCCACCAACATATTTTGCTATGTAGGTAGTGTGTTCAGGTTGATTTCAAATTGAAGTGTCCAAACACACGGCACCTCCACAGGGCTAGCGATAATCTTTAATTGGACTTCTTACATTTGTGACTGAGTTTTGCGACTTTTCTTTAGTGGACAGATGTGTGGAGTGCATCACTAATACTTGGCCTATCAACAGATGTTCACAACAGATGTTCAATCTCTGCAGCTCCCCCTAAGTTCCTCTTCTGCGCTGCATACTGGAATATTGTCCTTCTTGCTTGGCCTGTTAGTTTAGTTATATTTCCATTTAAAAGGTGTGGGCTTCTGTTCTGCTTTTTCCATTCTCCAGACTGGATTTTATTGAGAAGAATCAGATTAAAGGGGCTGAGTAAAAAGCACACCACACTTTTCAGAATTCGAATTGAAATAAATGTTAAGATGACCTAATATTTTTTCTCAGAATTTAAGAGGAAGTTGAAAAGTAAATTATGTGTGAGTTCTACATAGCAATAAAACTACATGGAGGTTTGCGGTTATACACAACAAAATGGAGAAATGGTCATAAAAACGGGAGAAAAATTTACATTTATAATGATACCTTTGTGTCAAACTGTAAACTTTGTGAATTTAAATGTGTTTACTAAACAATCTCCTGAAAATTTTTGAGTTTGGGACTGAAAATGAAGATGTTATCTAAGGTAGAAACCCATAAAACAAAAACAAAAACACAACAGAACCAGTCTGACTGCTTAAAGCACTAATTATAGCCTTAATAAATGATGTTGGTGTTCTGCACAGGGTTTACAGTTAGCTGTGTATTTCTAATTTACAAACTAAGCTATTTCATAATGCAAAGTTCCTTTCTAACTGTTAGTTTATTTGGTCAGCCAGACTTTGATTTTTGGGGGTATAATACCAACACAGGCTGGATCATCATAAACCAAGACTGCAAATACTTAGAAAACATCAATTTACCACACATGAAGACTTGTTTTGCATATGAAGATGCTTTAATAAAGCTTAGTTGAGACAAACTAATTAGTTTTCTCCTAATGAGCCTGTGGTTTTACCCTATCTTTGAAGTCCCTCCTTCAGGAGTTCAGACGGTATTTATTGCAAGCTCTCACCTTGGCTCTGTTCTTCAAGAGAATCTCCACCACAGCTCTCCCTATGCCCATGGCTGCTCCAGTCACCACCGCACTTTTCCCATCCAAAGCCATCTCAGCAGGGAGAATACGGAGCTCTTCGGCGTCAGGAACTCAACAGAAGATGGAAATTGTTCTTGTTCCAAAGAAGTTGGATTTTAACTGTCCCCGCCCACAGCTGTGCCCGCCCACAGCTGACCCCGCCCGCAGAGGCCGGAGCTACGCGCTTTAACATGCCGGTGATGGAGAAAAACATGTTTGTTTTTTTGTTTTTGTGTTTATTTGTTTTTTATGAAGAATAGGCATGGGGTTCCTATAAGAACTGCTTGAATAAATGATATAGGAAATCAAAACAAACACTCTTAATAGCACAGTATAAAGCTAAAAACTACCTTGGCAGTTTGTTTTATTGCAACATAATAATTCAGGGGTTTAAACCGCTGAGATCTTCTGTCTGGTGATTCATTAGGAAAACATCTTCTAAACTCCAAACAACTTGAAGCCTCATTTCTTTAACAGTTTACCGTTTATCTAAACACAGTATCCCTCCTCTCTACATCTTTCTCTCTTTTTTTTTTTTTTTACATTGTTTGGGTCCCGTTCACGCAGGCTGTGACAGATGCTATAGCTGCTTGTGGCCGCTAGATGGAGACAGAAGCATGTTTCCATCAACAGGCTTTATTACTGAGTCACGTTTTTGGAAAAACTATAAGTTTTCACCATGTGGAGGAAAGCTACAGAAAAAGATACATTCCAAGTTTGTTACCCTTTTTAGACCTGTCATCAAATTAAAACTAATATGGAAAGTACTTTAGACGTCTTTTGTGTCTTTAGGATTTTACTTTTTGTCTCATTTGTTTATGTAATCAGTTCAGCTGAAGTATATGACAATAAGCCTCTAAGTAGGCAGCAACATTATGCAAATAATAATTCAAAATACTTTAATGTCAGCAGATGCAACAGTTTGTGTGGGAAAAGTATCTACTCACGGAGACTCGGAAAGGGAGAAAACAAAACAATTTAAATAAGACTTAACAGATGAAAG
>NW_015150761.1:726322-727558 GCF_000732505.1 Cyprinodon variegatus | reverse complement strand
GTATTGTACAGTATTTTTAATGGTAAAATATCGGCAACTGTGGTTGCCAGGAATTTACTGTAAATTTGAACTGTTTATAATAAAAGGTTTTACTATTTTGCCATGTTTTTATTAACTTAGACTTTAAAAAGGTTTTCCACTTTTCAATTGTTTTAAAAGTTCTTTACCGTAATAATATTTATTCCACATTGTAAAATAAACAAGAAATTGCCGTAAAAGAACTGTGATGTATCTGTTGTTTTACGGCAGATAAACGTAAAAATCAATGGAAAGGGCTATTTTTTTCACAGGACATTACAGTTCAAGGGTATATGGTATTTATTTTTTCTACAATAATTATACAGTGAAAAACATTGTTTTCAACTGTAAAACTTATGGTTACCAAAACAATGAACCGTATTGTCTTTTACGGATTTCTCTTTTTGTTATGGTAATTTCCTGGCATCCGCAGCTACCGGTATTTTACCGTAATTTTTACTTTTTTTTTTACAGTGTATGTTGAGAAAAGGCTGATGTAGTTTATAGGAGGTTGTGGCTGCTTTTTTAAAATCTGATTTCAGGTCAATTAGCTAAAACCCTCTGACCTGAAATTTTAATCATTCAGCTACCTTTTGCTTTCATTCATCTTTTGTGGGTAAAGTATATTATTCAGATTGGGGAACACTATGGGGCGACAGTGGCGTTGGATGTAGGAGTTTGCCCTGAAATCGAAGGGTTGACTTTCAGTGTCGTTGTGTCCTTGGGCAAGACACTTCACCTGCATTGTCTACTGATGGTGGTCAGAGGGCCCGGTGACGCCAGTGTACAGCAGCCCCGCTTCTGTCAGTGAGCCCCAGGGCAGCTGTGGCTACAATGTAGCTTGCCACCATCAGTGTGTGCGTGAATGTAGTGTAAAGCGCTTTGGTCAAGTCTCCTAACTTGAATAAAGGCGCTATATAAGTATTTACCATTTCACTCAGGATTTGATTTGGTAAATGTAATTATAACTTTTTTACATCTCTTTTGGTCTGCATGTGGACCATTTTTAAAAAACAGAAACTTTACTCATTTAATAACAAAAATGATTAAAAACAATTTGATGAGAAATAAGGACATTCCCTAAACACAGCAGTGTCTCAAGAAGTTTTTATACTTTCTTTATTTTATCATTATTATTTTCACTGCAGTTTGTGTTTTTGGTTACCGCGCAAAACAGTGGCGATACTGACAGTGTAAAAAATGCAAATCTTGTTTTGG
>NW_015150761.1:699596-724772 GCF_000732505.1 Cyprinodon variegatus | reverse complement strand
GGAGACTCGGAAAGGGAGAAAACAAAACAATTTAAATAAGACTTAACAGATGAAAGTAATATGTACTTGGATATTAGGACGGAAATTTGTAATATTTTTTTTTCCCCTGCCTGACAAGGTTTGGGTTAGAAATAAAGAATATTGTTCACTTCTTGGCTGCATGGTGACACAGTTTGTAGCATTGGTCATTTGCAGCAAGAAGGCTCTGGGTTCGGTCCAGAATCTTTCTACATGTAGTTTGTGCATGTTCTCCTCTCCTCATGCATATGTGGGTTCTCTCTGGGTACTCCGGCTTCCCCCCACATTCCAAAAACATGACTGTTAGGTAACAACCCAGTTAAATATAGGAGATAGATTGTAATTCACTAAGTCTGCATTTTATTATCTTTCTTTACAAAAAAGAACAATATACAAGCATAGCAGCCCTTCCAGGTCCACTTTTTGCTCTGTTAGACAAAGGTTCCTCTCACTAACTTACTCCCCGTTGAAAGGATGTGAAGGTATACACATACAGTTTATCAAGCAATTGCAGACAGTTGAGGAAAATAACAAAATTGAAAAATGAACAAACCCTGAGATAAGAGTCTAGCTTGTAATAAGAAGGATTATTTTTTTTTATCCCAAACACTACTTAAGAGGATATACAATTGCTTGTCTCCCTCAGACACAATTTAGCCTTACAGCTGTGTCATTTTAGTGAATACTTTTCGAGATTAAATAAAATATTTTGAAGGGGTTCTATCAGAAATTTAGATTTTTCCACCACATAAGTTAATTGGCTTCTCTAGATTCTCATAATCTGTAAAAGGTTGTATGTCTCTGTGCCTCTTTGTGTAAAATTTACTAGCAAAACACAGATATGTTTTCTTGATTAGAGAAATTTCATAGTAAAATGTAGTTATTGTCAAATCCCCTCTTCTTAATAAGTAAAATCAACTTATATTTTATTGAGTCAAATTTAAAAAGAACCTCTATGGAAAGCCTTTTCTAAGTATATGTTACTCCAAAAATATTTTGAGTGTACTTGCAGCTGAGTGACAGAGTATTTTTTCCATATTTACTTATAAGGTGAGGGTCTTTTTTAGGCCGTCCTTTTTTGGAAGTAGGGGTAGATTGAGGACTAAGGTGCAAATTAGGTTCAGTTTCAGAATGTTTATAAAACACTGATATGTGTAAGTGTGTGTGGATATATAAGGTTTATTTTGCTTTATGGACTCGGATGAGCATAGTATTCAAGACCATACATGTTGCTCTGAATATGTGGGTGATAATCTACTGGAGTTCAGCCCATTTTTCTCCCAGTCTGAAGAAATGCATAGTAACAGTTGCAACATAGAGGGATGGATGGTGCTGACACATGATGACAAATGCTTCAGATGTTCATCAAATGCTCATGCATTTCCTCTTCGAAATAAGAAGCAACAGCAGATTAAATCCTGCAAAGTTTTTTTTATTTTTTTATTTTTATTTTCAGGCAACTGCTTTTTCTTACATAGACAACTCTAAACTTCATGGACCCTGATAAACAGCACTGTGTTTCTCCCCCTTTTTATCAAGAGTTCTCTGAGGCATGTTTGAACAGAAACAAAGCTGAAAGGCCCACAATGTGGAAATTAACCATTCTTATTGCCTAATTGAGAATATCTGTTCCCTTTACTTTTAACAGTCGTTAGTATGCCTTCATGATGATTAGCCCCAATGTTTTCCATGCATTTTCTTGCAGAGGAACCCCTTCTTTACCTTTACCTTAAACACTGAGTTGACTTGTCTCACCAAAATTAGGAAATAGCCAAACCTCCCAGCATTCAGCTTTCTAGCTTTATAGAGTTTAATCTTTGTCATGCTAAGATTGAAAATATTGAAGCAGAGTTAAAACGATTGACAGACTTAACTCAAATATTCTTTGATATTCTAGCAATATTCTGATGAAGCCTGACTTCCTCGTATTCTAATTTATTCCAATTGTTGTTGTCCTGCTAACTTCAAAGTGTCCCTGTTCAACCACAGGTCTAGCCTGTACTTCTGTAAACGGTTGCAATGCAAGAAACAAATTTCCTGCAAGGGATTAATAAAGTAATTCTGAAAAGAACTGCCACGGATCTGTAAAATATGAGAAGAATTTGACTTAACTATGCTGATGTGGTCAAGTTGTTCTCGTTAAATAATTTTAATTGGGAAAAAAAACAAAAAAAGAAAGGAGTATTTTCACTTAAGTACAGAAAAAGATTTAGATGAATCGTTAATGAAACCTTTTATATATAAAAACAGACGTCACGGCTCAGAACAGGGGACCCAGTATTCAGGGCAGATGGATAATTCAAAAAGCGTTCATTCAAAAAGGGATCGGCAGTAACAGCAGCTAGGGCATCTAAAGCCTGGTATATAATTAGAAACCAGGTCGTCTGTGTCGCAGTTCACGCAAATATGCCCCCGCCCTTCAGCAGACACTCTGGTGCACCTTTCCCAAATTGTAGGTGACCGCAGATAGTGGCGCAGACAGGAGTCCTCTGATTGGTCAAATCTACATCCGCTCTACTGTAGGTGTATTTCCTGTTTGGTACCATACTGGCTTGTTTTGTTTGTATGACCGCCATTGTGGAAAACGATTTGTGAATATGGACCAGCTAGAAGAGCGAGGTTCGCGAGAACGCTGGGACCCTTTTTCCACCTGGATCTCCGGGTTTGCCCCTTGTGTTTTTCCACTTTCTTACCGCCTCGGCGGTATCTAGACCCACAGCTAGTTCATGACTGTCCCTCTTGTGTTGCGCCGTGGAATAAACAGTGCAGACCACGCTTCAAAATTGGGCATAACTAAAACATATCTGCTTCATACCTGTGACAAGCTCACTGCGACACACTGCTGCGGGAATTTAACCAGCCCTTAAGGCAAGAACCTCTGCAGAAAGGAAACACAGGTTAGTGACCACGAAAATCTGGCAGAGGAAGATTATGAGTCAGTCCGTGCCCAGAGAAAGAGGTTGATTCCAGCGAGTGGGGTGACAACAAGATGCGGCGGGCGCCACTCTTAAGAGTCCCATATGCTGTAGTCCCAGAGGACGGAGAACAAGCAGGAGATCAGATCCAAAGGATGGCAGGAAAATCCAGATGGCGAAGCAAAAAGCCAATTTCAAGGACATGCTCAGGATGTAGAACCTGGAGATCAGAAGTCCGAAGAGGCTCCTGGTGGAATCCAGGTCTGTGACAGAAAGCAGCTCCAAGTTCAGCAAACAGGTAGAATCCAGCAGGATTAAAGACAGTTTAGGCAAACAGACCAGATGGAAACAGAAAGGCTCAGTCATTGAGAGGCAGAACAGGATCAGGTAATCAGAAACACTAAGGTAATGCTGGCACACTGTCCCCACTGACTAGAGAGTACACTGCACTGATGCCTGGAAGCAGGCAGGTTAAATAGAGGCAGGAACAGGTGGATAAGATGAACGGTAATGGGAAACTAGGCAGAATTATACAGGTTAAGGAAATTAGTAATCAAGCCAGTCATCAGTGCCAAGATCATGAAAAAGCAAACTTAGAGACTGTATATATTTCTACAAATAGTTTTTAAATTAACAATAAAAAACTTTGATTAAATTCAAGTCAAGTATAAACTAATTGATCGTTTGTTATCAGTCGTATTATTTTGTTTTATTGATTAATGACGTATAGAAACAAAAATCCCGTAAACAAAATAACATATCACATAAAGATTTTTATGCCTAAAGAAGATTATTCAAGCTGGCAAAAGGCTTAACTTTATATAGATTTCTGGCCGGTCTCAGGAGTTTAAAGAAGGGCCTTGTTCCCTAATTGTAATTAGCAGATATCAACCTGAGTTATAAGTTTGAAAAGAGGAAGAGCAATTTTGAGTTATAAAAAACACATTTTTAGAAATACAACCTTGTTTGGTCCAAATCCAGCTTTTTCTTTTGTGCACCTTACTTCATAGATCCTTTCTCAGTTGAGCTGATGTGGGTCAGCTAAAGCCTGCACAGTTGGAGGTTGTGCTTCAAATGAAACTTTGATGTGTTAGAAAAGTCACTGAAACAAATTCTTTTTGCTCCTAGCTCTACAGAAAAGTCTTTCAAACTCTTAACCCTTTAGTCTTTCTGTCTTGGACGCCATCTACCAGCCTGAAGTCCTGGTACAGGCTTTTTATAAGGCCTCTTGAAATGATTAGATCTTTGAATGTGAACTAGTCTGTTATTCATGAGTATGATTACACATCACAAATGGCAATATACGGAAACATAAAACATAATCATAGTTGACAATGATGTATTATAGATAGAGTAAAGATTTTTGACTTAATCTATGATGATTTTGTCTAAAGCCTGTTTTTCTAGTTAGAAAATTAGAATCAACTTATGGTTTGCTGTCTAATACATCATCTCATTTTTCCCCAAGTCATTTTTAGATTGCCTCACTAATCCATCACAGTGACTCAGGAAACAGCAGGAAACAGTCCCAGAAATGTCTTTATCTGTATTGTATGGCACAATTCCTGCATCTTCTGTGCATTTGGAAATTGTATATAACGCAGTTCTTTTTTCCATCCAACTAGTCAGTCCTCCAATGACTTTAACTTTCCATTTATCCACCATGCTGAGTCAGAGGAGGTCAGAACCAATCAATAATGAGGATTCAAGTAGCTCCAGAGGTGTTGGGACAGCAAGATCCAGCCCATAGGGGGACACTCAGTCCTTTCTCACAAACTGGTTTTGATGCCAGAAATATAGAAGGATTAAAATCTTGGTGTCATCTCCCTTGTCCCATTTTAACTTATTTTAACTTTATTTCAAACAACCTAGTGAAAATAAAATAAAATAATAAAATTTCATGTACAGTTTCTGATACATGTTATTACATTTTGCTTTTGTTACTAAATAACCTAAACATGATATTGCTTTATCTGGGCTTCTCTGTCTCATTTTTTAGTAAATGTTTTAACTATGTTTGACTAATTAGGGATAAATCTAAATCCTAAGAAATACATAGAAATCTCATAATTGATATTTTTCTTTGCCCTGCAATGGAGTGGCGACCTGTTCAGGGTGCAACCTGCCTCTCACCTGTAGACAGCTGGAGACAGACACCAGCACCCATCACGACCGCGCTTGGGATAAACGTGGTGGAAAATGGATGGATAGATATTTCTCTTCATTTGATGGGTGATGGTTGTTCAGTTTGAAGGAAGAGTTCCTCCTTCATGTACATTTTTGATGGATCATGAGACAAATTGGTTTATTAATAGTGACATTGTTTAATTTGACTTATTATCAATTGTTTTAATTGCGTTACCAACTGCTTTTATCATGGTTTGAACTTTATTGAGATTATTTTACTTTTAATTTTCTTTTTTTTTGTTTTGTTTAATTAATTCAAAGCACATTAAATTGTCACTCTACTGCATTTTGCTAAATAAATAAACTTGCATTGCCCATCATTCTATAGTTTTCATTATAAGTCACCTGTATGATATCTGTTTTAATACATTTTTAGATTATGAATGGAAACTTTTGTGATAAAATTTATTCAGATAAGTTTTGAAAAATGCCTGGACTTTTCTAAGGAAATTAAACAAAGAACAAATATTTTTATACTGTGTTTAGCTGATGTCGATTTAATTACAGCACAATATACGAGTGATGCTTACAAAAAAACGAGGCAATAAAAGCATGTCCAGTTTTAAAATCTATTGTATCTAGAAGTTGTGTGGTCAAAAAAATTGGAAATAAATGACCTGATGCATGACCTGAGAGGAAGCATCTTTCACTCGGTCGCCAACTGTTTGCCTAGTTGTCAACATGTGGGACCTCAGGCTTGGCAATAATGAAAATAAAATGTATGTTAAGAAGGGAAAGAAACAGCACCATGAGTGTGTGATCAAAGCACAGGCGTTTAGAATAAACCCGCCACTAGGTGGCGCTTAGACGCCCCACATGGTACAAGATGGCCTTCTTACCAACTAATTACATCATAATATTAAAGTAGAGCAGTATTATTAAATCAAGCAACAGTTAGGAATTTATCTTATCAGCAGAAACAAAAACAGGGTGCAAATCTTATTTTTGTTAAACAATTTCAACATCTGAGGTGTTTGATGATGACACAGATGAGTTTTTAATTAGTAAAATTCTTCTTTTAGTTTTGTTTTTTTTCCTCTTTTCTATCTACATATCTTACGGAATATATTTATCTTCCTTTTTGATTCCCACCGCTTTTTTTTTCCTTTTTTTTTTTTTTTTAAAGCAGGATTCTAAATTTGGTATGACACATACTTTTGTAAAAGTAAAACCAGGAGCAATGAGTCACTTCCTTATACTGTGCTAATATTCAACTGGTCAGAATGTCATTGAATTAGAAAATCTATTTCTTATATGCTAAGACAAAAGGGTGTTTAATATATTATATGTGTTTAGACTCTATATGTATGTGTTTATGTAACTTTATTTAACTCTACATACACCGGCCACCTACTCTAAGGGCCCCCGAGCTTGTCCTGCTTACTCTGCAAATCCAGCATTTAATGGCTTTCAGCTGTGATTTGCTGACCAACTGCTGATCCCTGTTTTCTACTCAGTGGCCCATTGCCATTTTACTGGTGATTGGACGCCTAAAGCGCAGCGGTGTGCTGGACAATACCAGAGCTTTACATTTTACTGGTGTCATCGACCACAAAGAATGGGCTCCTGCCACCGTACTACATTTCAGTCTGTTTACAGTGTGGGGCCACAGGGTTTAGGCTGTGTGAGCGTGATTGTGAAACTACAGGATTTGATAGATGTGTTTGGAAACTTATGTGGTCTGAGAGACTAGACCTTAACAAGAAAATAGAATTGCCTTTTACATCCAGCAATAACTTCTGATTTCTCTGCGAGTGTCATTCAGTCTCACGACAACAACAAAGTGGTTTGTGATAATTCACAAGTCAAAACCAACAGTATGCTCTGAAGGACCTACCGTCACAAAAATACTTTTAAACTGTGCTATTGTGTGTGTTTCGTACCTGGTGTGCTCTTTAACATTTAAAAACTTCATAACCAAAGTCTAATTGAAAGTCCATTAAACTGATAAAGAGATATGTTTTGTTTTATGGTTATGAAGTTAAGATAAGTTTTCAGAATTTCTTTTCAGGAGGATTGCAAAACCTTGAGCTCTGTTGCTCCACAGCAATCTTAAAACTATAGCTACAAGTAGTTCATCTACGTGAAGCCAACCACTGGCAGCCAGCTAAGGGCTAATATAGTATCTGGAAATGCCAAACAAATGGACCATTTGCTGATCATTGTTTTTTAAGTAAATTAAGAATTTTGACGTTTTCTATTTTGAAATGATTCTGATTTTTCTTTTAAACTGTAATAAACAAGACAGACTTTTCAAACAATACTAACTATGTCTTAAAAAACCTTTTTGTATTTTCAGTTTAAAGTTATTTGTCAGCTTAGATGCACAAAACAACTTGGCTAAGAGAGAAAGGGAAAAAAAGAGATATTTTTCATCTCTCTTTTTTTCTCACAAATGTGACTGTTGCAGTTGGCATACCTCTAGGATCTATTCTTAGGTCCCTTTACTTTAAACACATTCTTTTCGAAATTTGACATACAATGTTGCTGACTTACATGTCAAGCCTTGTCTTTTTGTGACGTGTAACCTTTCGAGAATCTCTTTTTGGGCCCATTTTCATCCATTTTCCTGCCTATATTGATGTAATATTTAAATACTGGTTGGAAACTGTTATTTGTCATGCTAACACAGTCACAAAATCCTTACGATACTATAATTCCTCCTCACCCTCCACGTCCGGTCTCCCTTTTTTCCTCCAAGCTTGGGTCCTCTACCAGAGGCTTGGGAGATTGAAGGTTCTGGTCAGTATCTTTGCTGTTCCTAGAACTGCACTTTTCTGGACCGAGATGTCTAATGTATTTCCAGAGATCTGCTGTAACCACTCTTCAAGTTTGGGAGTCACTGCCCCAAGTGCCCCAATGACCACAGGCACCACTGATGACTTGACCTTCCAGGTTTTCTTCAGCTCTTCTCTGTTCCCCTGATATTTCTCTAGTTTCTTATATGCCTTTTTCCTGATGTTGCAGTCACTTGGTGTTATGTCAACCACAATGGCTTTCCTCTGCTTTTTGTCTACCACTACAACGTACGGTTAGTTTGCCATTACCATTCGGTCCGTCTGTATCTGGAAGTCCCACAGGGTATTGGCTCGGTCATTGCCTAGCATCTTTAGAGGTGTGTCCCACTTTGATCTTGGGATTTCCAGCCAATACTCTGCGCAGATGTTCCTGTACACTATTCCAGCCACTCGATTATGGTGCTCCATGTAAGATTTCCCTGCTTGCATCTTACAGCCTGCAGGTGTGTGCTGGATTGTCTCAGGGGACTCTTTGCACAGTCTACACCCGGGGTCTTGTCTGATGTGGTAGATCTGGGCCTCTATTGCTCTGGTGCTCAGGACCTGCTCCTGTGCCGCCATGATTAGTGTCTCTGTGCTGTCTTTCCTTGTCACCTCTTTGAGGTTGCCACTTGCTTGTGGGATTCCAAGGTACTTGTAACTGTCCTCAATGTCTGCTATTGCTCCTCCTGGGAGTGAGACCCCCTCTGCGTGGACTACCTTCCCTCTCCTAGTTACCATCTGACCACACTTCTCTAGTCCGAATGACATCCCAATGTCTGTGCTGAAGATCAGGGTGGTATGAATCAGTGAGTTGATGTCTTGCTGATTCTTAGTTTACAGCTTGATGTCATCCATGTTGCAGAGGGGACTGATGGTGGCCCCATTCCTGAGTTGGTATCCATAGCCATTCTTGTTGATTATTTGGCTGAAGGGGTTATGAGCTTTGTAGAACAGCAGTGGGGACAGTGCATCTCCTGGTTATATGCCACATTTGGTCTGGTGTGGTGCAAGTGTCTTGCCATTGGCCTTAAGGATGGTTTTCCACAACTTAATTGAGTTTGCAATGAAAGCTCTTAGAGTCCTGTTGATGTTGTATAGCTCCAAGCATTCATTGATCCAAGTGTGTGCCTTTGAGTCGTAGGCTTTCTTGTAATCAATCCAGACAGTGCTCATGTTAGTGTTTCGGGTTCTGCACTCTTGAACGACTATTGCTATGTCACTTGGTATTGACATAGCAATACCAAATGACTCTTCTATCAGGAGCTGATGTTTGGCACCTCTGGTATTTTTACCGATTCCCTTCTGAGTTGTACTCATGTGTTGATCCATGTGCTTGCTTATCTTAGCCGCTATGATCCCGGACATGAGCTTCCATGTTGTGGAGAGGCAGGTTATTGGCCTCTAGTTGGATGGGACTGTGCGCCCTTTGGTTAGCCATTCAGGCTGGTTCCAATCTCTCAGCAGTTCATATATATGATATATAATCTATCCCTAATGTGCTGGAATTTATAATGTGATAAAATAAAAAATAAAAAAGTAAAAATGAATATTTTATAAAAATATTAACTAAATAATGCACCAAAAAGACATAATATAGAGGAAAGTTTTTCTTAACAAGAGTCTGTTATTTAAGGGTGCTTAAATTTAAATCAAAGCTCATTTATAGATATAGGTAAAGAGTTTAGAGATGGTTTTGTATAAAAAAAGAGAAATCTACCATACTTTGAGTTGAAATAAAATCTGTTCACCCGTATTGGCATTTGGAGCATTCCAAAATAAATCACCTCTAATGTTATCTTAAGAGTAGCCAATCTCCTGTGTGAGTATAAAGAGAGATGTTACGGTTGTAAAGTTCGAATTGTCGATTGTTGTTGGCCAGTATTATGATCCCAAGGTACTCTGTAAGTAGTTGTTAAATGCTGCAGATAAGCCCTGGGATCTTGTAATTATTGCTCTGTCGATTCCTGGCCAAAGGATTCATTTTGCTTTTGTTTTACTGAGCTTGTGGCATCATGTTGTGTCTCTACAGGAAAAAGGTACAGCACTCAACTAGAAATGCAACAGCCTTTAGCTGTAGCTTGGATGTTCTGTTCTCAGGAGATAAAAGTTCAACTAAAATGCATTTTCTCTGAGCTTAAATTCTTTAAAATATCCTAAAAGTCAGAATACTGATTGTAAGGGAACTGACCAGGATCTACATGTATAGGTTTATATTTTATCCTTGCTGCAAGTCTTAATCAAAAAAAAGTTATCAGACTACAGGATTATTATTCACATCGGGTATAGAAAGACTTTTATAACCCGGCATTTATTAACAATCATCTTTGATATTATGCATAACATGTGCAAAAGACAAATTATTATCTCAGTGGGTCACAGTGTAAAACAAACTGCAATGCGCTGGTCTATTGCTGTGGACATTCTCTGGGTGTGTTCAGGATTAATTACCTCCAAATCCAAGCCTCAGGTAATTCTCGTAAGTCAGGACAAAAAAATCAAAGTTATTTCCCAAGCATTACATTTTTCAAAGAACGCAGTAAAAGTAGTCCTCATTGGGTCTAGAAAATTTGCAGCAAGAATGACAATTCCAAGAATTGGAAGTCCCTCCCAGGCTAAACAAAGACAAGATGAAAACTGGTCAGGGAGGCAGCTAAGAGGCTTGTCTGTATGGGCTGTGGCGACTCCCGCCTTAATGGCCAAGCCCCACACAAACACTCCCTTCAAACTCAGTATAGTATATAAAAAAAGTCATTTTACCTTATAATTAACCAGCATATGACATGTTTTTGTTGTACTTTTTTTTTTTTAACCCAATGATAAACCTATTGTTAGGGTCTTGTTTTTTTCTGGTGTGAGTGAGCTTCCTGTCACAGAGAGGATCTTTGCTGGTGGCTGGCCCGATCCGCATTGCTGCACACCAGAGAACATTTCTCAATTGAGATGACTATATATATAAGGTGGCGAATGATCATCTCTCTTCGCTGGTTGATTAATCCTGATGGTATTCCAGCAAAAGGCCTACACCAGGAACATCTTTCTTGTTGATGTTTGTCTTTTTGTGAATCACATTAATGTGAACTGTTTCAGACAACCAGTGAACCTCGGTTCGTCTCTGATTTTAATGGAGAAGGTCTTCCCTTTGTGCAGCAGTTCTCAGTCTTCATCACCTGCCTGCCCACTCTTTAGCACGTCGTCTCTTACAAGTACCAATGCTCTCGGATCTCACTCACATTCTCCTGGACCTTTGGGACACAGTCTGCAAAGCCCACTGAAGCAAATGCTTACAGATCCATGCTACCTCCCCTTCATCTCTAAAGTAACCAAATCAATTAGTCATCAATTATCATCAACCAACTCCTTCCTGATCAGCCTGCTTTCTCCCCTCAGACCTACCAGAAAGTTCAACTAACTTGCTGCAGTTCTCCGCTTCCAGATTCCTGACACTTTTGTAAATAAAACGTTAAAATTTGCTGGTTCTCCATGTGATACCGCATGTGGGTAAAAAAATACAAACATGACACCTAGTCTTTATTTTGTCAACAGAAGTTACAGAAAAATGTAACTTCTTTTGAGGTGACAAAGTACTATTTAATTAATTTTATTTTGACCAGCCTTCACAGCACCTGCCCCATTCTGTTCATTGTCCAATGGCTGTCACAAATACCTCATTACTGTCCCATAATATAAATGTTGAGAATATCATGCCGAGGTTTTAAATACTTAGCTTCTCAAAATCTGGATAGAGAGCTATGAGGCTCATAATGAAAAAAACAAACTTGTGTGGGCTGTGGGATAGGCTGGTATCATGAAAGCTTTTTCTAACAAAGAAATTGTGTAGCCTAATTCATTTTTGCAAATAAACAGAATAAAAGTTTTCTTAAAAGGTAGGTCTGGTAAAAAACGACTTAAACACCAATAGAAAACAATATCCACAATGAAGCACAGTGGTGGCCTTACCATGCTTTGGGACATTTTTTTTCCAGCTGGAACAGACGTTTCAGGAATAAAACTTTCAGGTCTCTGTTAGAAACAAATAAGAAAACCATAATCTTTCAACAATAAAGAACCAGAAACATTTTATACAATCGAACATAATAAGATAAAACATTTTGAATTGCCCCATCAGAACCAAACCTAAATCCTACTGTATACCTGTGGTGTGATCTGAACACTAAAAATTGAGCCATTTTTTAAAAAAAACATGTAAAGATGTGCAATACTGCAAGTGCAAGTCCTCCTCTCAAAATGGCTGTGTGTCAATAATGACCTGCTTTTATTTTGGTATCACTTTTGATAAAAAAAAAAAAAAAAACTGTGATCCTAACAGTGCTGTGCTTTTTATATTAGCAATAACTCCAACTCTGCTCTCTTGCTTTGGTGGAAGACTGAACCCCTGGTTTTCTATTAGTCCTGCAGGCACATTTCAAACTAATACAGATATACCAGAGGTTTATTCATTTTAAAATCTCTGGAATATTTATGTAAACTGTAAAGAGTCTAGAGTTGGAAAGGTGAGCTATAACCAAAGACTTTGCAGGAGCAGGAGTTGGGAGGCCAGTCCTGTCTTGTCTGCCTCACCCCTTTCACCCACAGGGCTAAGCCTAAATAACTGTGGGAGTCTGACGGGGTTTCTCACTTTTCTTGTCCCACGTGTGCATTAGTATGCAGATTTTTTTTCCAGCAGTTTCATTTGTGATAAACTAAGGAAAAGGTTCTAGATTGGATGTGGGAAAATAGTTTGTGTCTATATTTTAACACACATCGTAAAATAGAACAACCAGCTGTGTCAGTAATGTTGAAAAAGTTTCTTAGTGTATGAAGAAAAACTAGACACTAGATTCTTTAAGATGATAGCTACTAATCTCCTCTGTGAACATGGGCAGGTTTCTCATGTGAAACCCTCTACATACCTGTCAGTGCACACTGAATAATACTACACCTCCACAATAATGCAGCCATAAAGCAGCCACTGCACTATAGGGAGTAACACCCATCAGGATCTCTGTTGGCTGACCACATACTTTAGGCTTTCGTCATAATCTAAGTGCCTTGAGAGCTGCAACTGAATTTTCTGCAACTGTTTGCTTAAATTTTTAACCCTTCCAGACAGACATGGTGGCATTAGCTTTAACTCCATGCTGTGAGACCTGAAAGGATAGTTAATGATCAAACTAGAAGTGGAAAAGATGATGCAATTATACCACAGTTCAGTGTGGAAATCTATGCTTAAGCTCCAATGTGCATTTTGAGCATTTGGGAATCTGATCAAATTAGTTAAATTAAGAACAACAATAGTCATGTGTTCAAACAGTTCACAGTGTAAATACTGTATAATATAATAACTGTAATATAAGCAAGAGAGATTAAAAACTATTTATTAAACTGTTTTATTATTTATCAATAACCTTTCGGACAGTTGATCCTCACTGTATCATAATTAGCCCTCAGTGACTGGTATTTGAGTTATGAATATTTAAGATAGTGGCACGGAAATTGTATCAAGCAAATGCCAGTTTCTCACAAAGGGTACATTTACACTGCTGGTCCAGGAATTGGTAAAAGTAGAGAAGATGAATACCTTCAGTCATCAATGTGTCTTTTCATAGATTTCCAGACTAGTCCAAATGGTCCCATGCAGCTGCAACAGATTATTTTAGGGAAAACATTGTGCTTATCAAGAAGGAGAAAAAAATATTAATGTGTTCAAGACCAAAAGCAGATCCATCCATCTCCACCCTCCATGTTTTTAACAACAAGAACTTAATATGGCATTGCTCCATCAACCTACTGTATCATCATGGCCTCATTCTTATATTTTAAGTACAGCTCTTTTCTTGTGAATAGACTCCAACAGTCTGTTACTTAAATATGCATCTCTTACTTCACATCCTTTTACATGATTGTACTCTGCTTTATCTGGTACCAGGTCATGTGTGGCAGCAGTTTCAACAGAGGCTCTCAGACTTCTCTCTCCCCAGACCACTCCTGCAGCTACTCTGGTGGAACTCCGAGGTGCTTGAGCCATGAGACATAGTCCCTCCAGAGTGCCGTGGACTGTCCCTTTGGCCTCCTCCTGGTGGAACATGCCGGGTCCCAAGGGATGCGACCAGGGGGCATACAGAACAGATTTATAAAACACCTCATTTGACTCTTCTTGATGTTGGGGAGAAGCAGCTCCACACCAAGCCTCTCCCAAATGGCCAAGTTTCTCACCCTATCTCTAACTCCTCTTTCCCACTGAAATTAGCGGGTTAACCTGGGTTTTTCAAACAGGGGTCGACTCGCTAACAATCATCATTTGGGTCCCTTCCCATTGCCAAAAAAAAGGGTCTGATCCTGATGTTTGTCTGGACACAAAATTAAGATGGGTTAGTGTTGATGAATTCAACAGTGCTACAGAAATCAGGAAAGTAACCAGTGGAAGGCAACATCGAAGCAAGCCAGGGCTTAGTAAGTGTTCTGTATTGTTTCATTCTTTTATCTGTCCTAATCCCTCTGACCAGTGCTGCACCATGTTTTTTTCGAATGTAAACAGACTTGTTTCCGCTTGTTAGATCAGACGTGACTGGCGCACTGTATTGACGCCATAATTTAACGGGTCAAACCGAGTCTGAAGTTTCCACAGCTTGCTGAGCAGAGCTGAGGCGACTTTAACACGGGTTGCTTGCCAAGTTGTTTGACCTAGGTTGACAAAGGTCCCTGATGTGTTCCCACTAAAGGCCAATTATTCCCGGGACTAAACTGGATTCTCGGCCAGTGGGAAAGGGGTATAATGGACCGCCTTTCCACCCTGCAGAGAAAGATAATTTCAGCTGCTTTTATCTGGAATTTCAGTCAAGACAAAATGCAAACGAAAATTGTTGCTTCAAACTCATCCAGGAGGAGTATGTCTTGCAAGTCAATTATTCAATGCAATTGATTGCTTTTCTGCCCATCTGACTGCATTTTCTGACTGTATTGATTTAAATAGGAATCTTGTCTTTTGGTCATTATCCAGATTTGATGACCATATTTGAGCGTAGGAACATAGACCGAGCAGTAAAGTAAATTGAGAGCCTTTCCTTATGACTCAGCTGTCTCTTCACCACAACTGACTAGTACAGAGTCCTCATTATAGCAATAGCCAATCCGAGGCACAAGGCAGCCAGCAACAGAACCATGTCAAATGTAAAAAACAGAGACAATACCTACTAATCCTAAAAATCGACTCCCTCCGGCACTTGGCTTCGCCTAGAGATCCCCTCCATAAAGGTTATGAACAGGACCGATGACAGAGGGCAGCTCTGCAGGAGTCAAACATGCATGGGGAACAGGTCTGGCTTCATGCTGGCAATGCAGACCAGACTCCTGCATTGCTTGTAAAGAGACCGTTTGGCTTCTTATAAAGGACCCTAACTCACTACTTCTGGAGCACTCCTCACAGGGCATCATGAGGGTCAGAGCACAAAGCACATGTGGACTGGTTGGGCAAACTTCCATCAGCCATTGAGCACCCAGCAGATGGTGCAGAGCCTGTCCAGTGTCCCAAGCTCAAGAAGAAAACCACACTGCTTCAGCAATCAGTCAGACTCTCCTATCCAGCATCATGGCCTTCCCAGGGAGGCAGAGCGGGGTGATCTCCTGGAGTTGGAACACTCCCTCCGGTCCCTGTTCTGGTCAAGGGAAACCACCGCCCCAGTCTGTCAGTCCAGGGGAACTGTCCCCAACTGCTACAGAATGTTTAAGAGGCATGTCAGCCATGACAGCCCAACAACATCCAGAGACCAGAGGGTTTCTGCCACATGAAATGCTGTATGGCCATAGGTGCAGAGGGTCGTCTTATCAATAGAGGCAGATTCCATGACATCAGCCTCCCCCAGAATCTGTAGAAGCTGTCAGAATAAAATATCTATATATTTTGGTATCTTAGATTTAGACTAAGACAACTTTTATTGTCAGTTTGTATACACAGTGTATACAAAACAACATTTTGTTTTGTACAGCTTTCATGACATTACCATTCCTTAAAGTGCAGCAGTGAACAAATCACATGCCCACATTTTGGCCACATTTTTATGTGTACACCCCTTTGGCCTAGTAAGTCTCAAACTAAAATGTTTTTTTTTTTCTTTGCTAATAAACAGTATAAATAGATGTTTTGTAGCACTTTCTGCATTTCTCTGGTTTGGTTGAACATTTAATTTCCCCTTTAAATTAACGGGTCAACCCGACTGTGGTGTTCCCACACATGCCAATCTGAGGCGATTTTTACACGGGTCGCTTGCCGAGCCGTTTTTACCCGGTACATGCATCATTGAGCTGTTCGCAGTTCCACTAAAATCTGATTGTTCCCGGGTTTAAACAGGTTTTTCGGCCAGTGGGAAACGGGTATTTGATGCCCTCCTCAATAAACAGGTGTACTGCATCTGATTTTAAATCAGTATTGGTATTGACTTGTCATTATTGTGCTCCAAAGTTGTGGTGTAAGATATGCACATAAGGAATAGGAGACTAGTTCAGAACGCCCCTCTGGGCATTGCAAACCTAGCTGATAATCTATAGAAATTACACATAACCTGGTGGGACCTGAAGAGGACTGTGGAAACCATAAGCCCTGCCAGCCTTAAAAAAAATGCAGCGGGTAAAACAACTCTACATTGATATGAGAGACAGAAAAATTAGTTAATGCTGCTAAAGGATGTTCTATAGGCTATACAGAATCATGGGTTGGACTTTCTAATGACTCTAAATGTAAGTGGGGGCCAAAAGAGCATACTAATAAATGTTATCTTTGCAAGCCAAAACATCCTGAAAGGGTTAAGTGTTTTGCAAAGGTCTATACAACGAGCCATTTCACTCCTCTCCCCCCGTGGGAGCAGATTTATCTTCACTCGAAAAAAATATGCAGAAACACCTTTATTTTGAAGACATGCAATACGATTATTTTTTAAAATTTTTTCCAATTTAGGCATACTGAAGGCTTAATGCCTCCACAAAGCTGCGAACAGCTCTATGAAGGTGATAACAACAACCCTTATTTAGCTGCTCTTATAAAGTAGCCAGAAAGTCCTACAGCCAGGGTCATAAAGAACAGGATGAACATCAGGGGTGGTAGAGCAAACATGGTTAATGTGTTTTTGCAAGACTTAAGACAACCTGGGGTCCAAATACACACCACCCTTAGGATCCTCTACCTATTCTAATTGTGTAACCACACTATTGTGCAAATATCCAGTCTTATTTTAGTTTGTTTCCAAGGAGCCAGACTGTTTTTTAATCCCTGTTCTTAAGAAGCAGTTCTCCAAGGTTTTGAAGGTCTTTTGAAGATTTTACCAAGCACTTTTAAGTCCAATCAAACTTTAATATTAACTCCATCTTTAATCTTTTAAATTACATAACTTAGAGACACATCACTACTGGTGTGCACCTCAGTTTAAACCAGCATGTCCACGTAAACTCTGCAAGTATACCAGCTGGTTGTGGTCAAAACATGAAAACTTTTAGAGATAAAAAAAAAAGAAAAACAGGAAAAAAACAATGTGAAAGTCGGGGTTCGGCGCCTGGCGGGGCACGTGCACATATATATG
The DNA here is from genome assembly GCF_000732505.1 of Cyprinodon variegatus. Lineage (NCBI taxonomy): Eukaryota > Metazoa > Chordata > Actinopteri > Cyprinodontiformes > Cyprinodontidae > Cyprinodon > Cyprinodon variegatus. The sequence continues at coordinate 707,306 of NW_015150761.1, read as the reverse complement.
GGCACGTGTGAGTTTAGAGGATCAACTTTGTCTTCCCATCTTTTTAAACTTATATTTACAGTGACAACTGCTTTAAATCACACTAGTGACATACTATCACACAATGAAAAACATTACGCTAAACAAGCAATCGCCTGTGGTTAAAAACTGTTTTTTTCAGAACACATGTTCTCATGTACTACAGGCTGATGTTTGTGCTGCTCGAGGCCCACGTCATACTTGGATCCACGGTGTCTTCACGTTGACTGGGAAATTTCAGCACCAAAACCAAAAAGCGTTTTACCCCTTAATGCTTACAAATGGTTGCCATTCTCATTGTAAATTATTTATATGCAAGGCATTTACAGGGCATTACATGTTTTCTAATTTTCTGCAAAATCAAAAACAAAAAAACAATATAAAACATATATATCTGTAAAATAACAGCTTTATGATTAGGTTACACATATTTGAAGCAAGGTGCTTAAAAAACTGGTTGAAATGTATTTTTTTTTAAATTAGTTGAAATATTTTTAATCAATTCCATTTACTTTTGTTATAATGGTCTTAATTTTTTTGTCCAATGCACATCATTCATAATATATCCCCGTTACTAAAACATCACAATAACTAGTATTTGGATAAGGTTGGGAAAAGTATGGTCTTGCATTATTAATATCTAGCCTTTCTCCTTTTACCTTATTTATTTTGCTTTCTTTTATTTTTTTTTGTAGTTGCTATCCGAGAAACGCTGTTATCAAACAGCCACTGAATGCACCATTCCAACCCGACCCCAGGAGCGCGCTCCCTACGTTTACGTGGCTACTCCTCCTCCTCTACATAGTACGTGCGCGCACTCGTCTGTCGCGTGGTGGGGATCATCCATATTGCTGCTGCTGGTGCTGATAAGGTTCTAATCCTAAGAGGCCGTTGGACACATTTATTCGCGTTTTTCTCATATATTTTGTCTCTCGGTGCTGACCGCTCCGCACCCCGGGCCGAAACTATTTGGGTCTCGGAGCGAAAGAGGAGCGGTAGGCCCCCGTGGAGCAACTTCACACTTCCCTGAAATTGAAGGCGGATTCGGACTAGTGAGTAGGGGGGAAGGAAGGGATTGTTAAATCCTTAGAAGGGGGTGGGAAGGAAGACGGTGGTGGGGAAATGGCCACTCAGGTGGAGGCTCTTCTGCCGGGAAACCCTCTTGCCAAGGCGGAGGAGCATGGCAAAGTGATCCACGGCGAGCCGGTGGAAGTAGCAGAGGAGGAGGAGGAGCTGCAGCGGGCCAAGCGACAGCGAGGTGTCGCGGACAGCGGCGCCGAACTGGGAGGGAACACCGGCGGCGAGGGACAGAGCTCCAAACGGGCGACGGAGCTCCAGCAGGACGAGGACAGCAGTGACAGCGGGGACAAGCTAGGCGAGGGTAAAGGCAGCGGGGGGAGGAAGGAGTTTACTGAAGCTCCCCCGCCCAAGGTGAACCCGTGGACCAGGAAAATGAACGCGGTGACCGTGGTCAGCGTGAACGGACAGACACACACCGGTATGTTCCCACCAGACATCAGCCTCACATACAGATAATAAGAAATAAATAGAGAAATAAAGAGCTGTCAGTCTGGATATATTTGGAGTTAAAGACCCCCACCCCCCTCACACTGAAGGCTATTCTTAGGGTCAAACATGAGTGCCTCTCAACGTAAAGTGGTCACACCCTTTAAAGAAATACTTAATATGCTCGATCTGTTCTCTTTGGATTGGTCTTCAACATGATTTACGATCTTAATTACACCTAACATCATCTAAGGGGTGTAATTTAATGGTTTGGCTCTCACACTACCTTTGTGTTGTTGCTTATTTAGGAAAACCGTGTTGTCAAAAAGCTTGATTCCCTGTGTATCCAGTTTTTATTTAATGTTTTGTTTTTGCTGTGTCATCATTGCTGTCTGATTGCAACTTTTTCTCGTTAGTAGTCCCACATGATATCTGCAGCCTGGCAGGACTCCTGTTATTATTGGCTTGTAAACTATTTGAACCGATCTTTGCTTTTTGTTTGTTTTGTCTTTGGGGACAGGCAGCCACGCCAAGTCAGAAATACGCGTCCGTGCTCTCTGCATGAGTTAAAGCAGAATGAAATAGCTGTGGTTGGCTTTGTAACAGCTTAGCCAGGGCTAACAATAGCACACACATACACTCCCCTTCGGCCTAGCCTGTCTCTTTAGCCTTCACCGTTAGCCCGGATCTCATCTGGCGAATGTCCTTTTTTTTAACCCAGCCTGTTTGGGTTTTGTACCCCATCCTGAAACATCGCCCATCATGAAAACATATGCTGCTTTAATCGCTATAAATGATCGGGTTTGTTTAGAGGCGTCACGTGCTCACTCCACGTGTTCCCCGAGAGAAAAGGCATGGCTGCTTTCAAGCTAGCCGGCTACATTAGCCGCCTGTCTGCAGCCCCTTTAAGGATAATTGTTAGCTTAGGGTGACCAAAATAAGGATAAAGGGGTGATTGGCATCCTGTAAAGTGGTTGTCATGTGTGGTGTTTGCTGCTAGGAACTGTAAAGAGCTTCCATATCGTCTTTCAACCAAGCTAGCTGTTGTTAGCATGGTAGCAGGGAAGCTATGTCATCACTGAGACCCATGGGAGAGAAATGTCCCTATTAAGGCAGTTCAATCGTAATTTATGTAGCTGATGGAAATATTATATTTTAGTAAAATCTTAGAGCAGAAGTTTCCAAGTTTTTCCTTCTTTTTTCCCCACTTTTCTTCGATAAGTAAGTCAAAATTGTCAAATATCTGAACCACTTTTATATCAGTTACATTTAAAATGTGACTGCATTTCAAAATGTATAGCAGTAAGGAAGGTATAGTAGGGGTAATTAATTTATCCGCATATGGTTTTCATCTGATTTTGCTTTGTCACCGAAATTGACCTTGGTTGTTAAGTAATAACTGACTGTGCCTCCTTTGGCAGCTTTAGTACCCATTGTTTGTTTGTAATAATTGGGCATAAGTCTTTTACATCAGAGGAAAGATATAAATGCACAATAAACTTTCAATTAGGGCATAGAAAATTATCAGATAAATTATGATTAATCTAATTTAGTAGTTGATTAACCAGAGAGTAGAGTCTCTAAAACTTGCCTTTAGCTGACAGAGCGACACACTTAGAGCAGTAATTATACCAACATTGTAACATAAAAACTTAAAAACAATTTGCATTTAAGATAACTTTTGTCTGTCAATGTCCTCTAACTAGAGAAGTGAAAAGGTTTTAATTTTCAACTGGTTTAAATTCATAAAGTCTTTTTTTTTTATCCAGTTAACATAAATTATTAAAAAGAAAATAATAGACTGGTTTACACAATAATCGTTAATTGCAGCCCTACTTTCAACAATTGTTTTGGGACTTTTTTAGATTTCTTTTGAATACGTTTTTATTTTGAAATACCTGTTAAATGTCATTTGAAGGCAAATCAGTTTAGTTAAGTTTTGAACTTGGACTGCTTCAAAACCTTAATTTAATATTACTGTTTTTGTTTTAAAGTTTTAGAAGGGGTTAGTGGTTAGAGCGTTGATCTGATGCACAACCAAAGTGTTCATCAAGGTCATGAACTGATCTTTTAGCTTTTTATGGTACCTAAATTTATAGATTTATGTATTAGATCAAGTCAGATATCGGAAGAGTTTGTATCAGACCTATATTAAAGGTTAGGATTTAATAATTTTTTTTAAACTCGGGGCAGGTTGAATTGAATGCATTTTACCTTTAATAAATCAAACATTCCCTCGAAGATGGCTTTTTATATTTGCTGTGGTTTTCTTTGATTTAGAGAATGTTTCATCTGAACCATAGGAGTGTTGCAGAAGTGGAACAACCTTTCAGGTGGCTCCTATGTGTCACTTAGTGATTGCCTGGGAACCTTTCCAGGGCTGCTGTAGAAGGCCACCATCCCACTTCTGACTCCAAGGACTCAACTGGTATAGAAATTGTATGGATGTGTTTCTATCAGTGACTGTTTAGCATGTACTTTTATTGCCACAGTAAATTGTCAAAAAGATGAAAAATGACTGAAAGGTGTTTTTATATTTTTGTTTGTTGGAGGTTTAAAAATCGGAGCATTAGGTGTGAAGTTGCTTTATTTCATGTTCAGTTTTCTGTCTGACTTGGTGTGAATTTAAAGTTAAAACTGACTCTAGATTGAAGCCTTAAAAAGAAAACCTGTGCTATTGGGCTTTTATTTTAGAGACAGCATCATGTTAGGAAAAAAGCACAAAAAGTTTTTTTTTTTTCTGAAGCTCTCTGCTCTGCATTCAGCTTTGACCAAACCTTTTTTTTTTGTGTGTGTGCGATCCAGTTGGGTTGTTTGCAGTGTTGGTAAATGTTTTTTTCCCTCCCTTTTAAGCGGCTTTTGGGCTGCAGACTGTATCCAGGATCAGAATGAATGTGCTCCTGAAGTTGTCGCATTAGTGTTTAATTTTGGCTCAGAGTCAGAGGTAGAACTAAAGAGGCAATGGTGTCTCTTTAGTTTTTGTTGCATTCAGAAGCCAAAGTTGTTGAAATGCAGATACTAGCTCGGCCAGGGGACTCTTAGCAGTGTTGCTTCTAAAGCTTTGTTTGTATTCCATTAGAGCCAAACCTAGGGTGCTTATTAGTTTCTGTGCCATATAAGCAGTCTAAACTCAAAGCACATGCAAATATTTGCCATGTGTCTCTTATTGAAACATGAGACGGTAAAACAGTAGACATTGGATAGAAAAATCCAGGCTGAAAGATGTCAAAGCTCCAAGTGTGCAAGTCAAAATGTTGGGTCAGATCGTGGGGTCAGACAATTTGTGGAGATTCAATGAATAGACCCTCGTAGGGTTATATTGATTTACATTTGATTAATATGTAAAGTCTGATATTGATTTTACTCACAAATCATTCAAATGCATCTCTTTAAGGTTTATTTAAATGTTTTTTTCAGTTCCAAAAAAATTTCATATTAATCCCCAAAAATCGATTCATAAAACAGAAGATCTGTTTAACAAATGCAGCTTCCTTTGTCCTCATCTGCCACCATCGTCTGTCATCCCTTTATGAATTTGCTGTTAAATGTTGATTTAATACTCTTATCCATTTGCTGCATAATTACACAGCCATATAATTCGGGTCACTGCTGAAAAGTTTTAATGATGGGGTATTAGGGCCAGACTAAAGGGAATTTAGTTTTTGACGGGTTGTATTATGAGAATAAAGTTAATATATTACGAGAATAAAGACATAACATTGTGAAGTGGTAACATTACAAGATAAAACTCATGATATATGAAAAAGTCAATATTGTTTCAATGAGAACTCTTGCGCTGTTACCACTGCATTAAAATAAGGTCAGAGAAACTTGTGAAGTTATATTATCATATTGGTTTTTCAAATGACAAAATATTAAACGTTTTGATGAACCAGCATGAAATTATAAGGCTGTTGTGTTACACAAATGAAGCTCAGATTGCTGTTTGGTAGTTTGTGCTGGTCAGATTTTTTTTTCTTAAAGGACTAAATATCTGACAATTTTGTTCTGTCGTGACTTCAATCTTGCAAAATGACAAGCTTTTGCTCGTAATATTACTAAAAATAAAGTCTTAATCTTGCTACTTCTATAATATAAAGACCTTTTCTGATAAATTGATTGATCTTAAGCCTCGGATCCATTCTTTAAATTTAATGGAAACCCAGCCTGGATTTTAGGTTGTTCTTTAATTTAACAAATAATCAACAAAGATAAAAAAAATAAATGCAGGAATAAAGAATAAAAACAAACTTGTAGAAATTGAAAGGTTGTTTGACACCTGACTAATCATTTTGTGTAGTTTCCACTGATTGTCTCTGACTGGGGATTGAAAAGCAAAAAATGAATATGAAATATGAATATGGTTCCATAATCACAGCAAGGCCAGCATGTATGGCCACGCTGCTCCCTGAGCTTTATGCTTTATCAAAGGCAGCAAGAATCCATCCCACTTGCCAGATACGTTATCTGCATGCAATAATGTATTGCACTTGAAATGTAGTATTCGAACATTGTTTTATCAGTAACTATTGCAATGTTGCTCAGCTCGAGTCGAAAATTGTACTGTTGTAAGAAACGAGTGAAATGTAGGATTCAGTAAATCTACGTTGTTTTTTTTTTTTCTCCAAATCATCAACTGGGTTTATGTAATTATGTTTCTTGTTGCTACCCACTTAAGGTACTCCTTTAATTCTTTTTTATTTTGCTGGTAAAGACTCATACATTTTTTGAGCAATGAATAATGCACGACTCTTGCATTTCATATATTATCTTTTGTGGGGGGAAAATGATCATAAATGGCAGTGCAGACATTAAACAAAAGCATGAAGAATTGTTTAATGTCCCTTTGGGATCAGGGAAATGATTTTGAATTCAAAATTGGCTCAGCCAATCTATTGAGAGCAGTAGCATAATGATTTAAACACCACATTAAAGATTGCTCTATCTCTTATTAAACCACAAAAATGCCTGATCAGGTTGGAGTGGAGAGCTGTGAAGCCTGGGCTGATCCTGAATTAGCCCAGGCCTCACAGCCCAAATCCTAGTTCCTTCCTCCTGTTCCTAGTACCCATTTCTATACCTTTCCTGGAGTCCACAATAAGATCATTAGCTCAGGTGGGAAAGGTCCTCCGGATTGCTGTGGCGAATCGAGGCATCTTTCAACCTCCCTGACATCATTGCATGACAGAAACTCTTAACAGATTATGGTTTTCGAATTAAAACACTCATTTGAAAAAGAACTACAAAAAACAAATTCGTTACGAAGCTAGTGATCCGCTACTTATAAAATCCGTGTATAATTGCATCTTTCACACATAGTACATTAAACATGGTAGCACTAAGGAAAAACCTTCCACAGAACTAAAAGTAGGGCTTGTTTAGCTTCAATTAAGAGGAATTCTGACTAAAGCCATACAGTTCCACTTTATATAGTAGTATAGTGCACATCAGAAGTATTTAAATGTGAAAACAAAGAATGTAAAAGCATCAAATGCATCTATTAAAGGAGTCTGAACATGCATGCATAAGTTGTTTGAGAATGAGTGTAGGTTGGACTGAAATATCCATCACAGAGATCTGGGAAATATGATCTTTAAATAACCTATAAAGAATACATTTGAAAATTAGCATTTGCTTGGAAAACTTGTTACATAGGAAGTGGATGAGCATGCTGTGACAACCTTTGCTTGCATTTTGTCGTTGACTCTCAAGCAATCCCTCACAACACCCATGAATGTACCAACAGTGGAGAAGAAAACTCCCTTTAACAGGAAGAAACCTCCAGAAGAACCAGTTTCGGTGTGAGTGACCATCTATCGAGGTCGACAGGGGTCAAGGAGACAGAAGGGGACCATACGACAAGAAGCAGATGTTTGATTTTGTTTTCAGCTGCTAAAAATGTCTTTGTACCCTTGAGAAATGACGACTAAAGACATCCAATCCTTATTCTGAAAAGGTAACTGTTGGCTAGCTCCACAGGTGGCCCCGTCTAGGAAAGACACCGCCAGGCAGACGAGCACAAAGCCACTTCTGCTAGTCACAGTAAAAGAAACAGGACTACAACGAAAACAGGCCAAGCTCCACCATCTTTAAACAGAGATGTTGCTGACAGAAGCACAGATGATATTTCAACCCAGGATGGAGTCACAGCTGATGAGAAAAAGCAGAGAAAGCCTAAAGTTTTGA
>NW_015150761.1:693113-699436 GCF_000732505.1 Cyprinodon variegatus | reverse complement strand
CTGCTAAAAATGTCTTTGTACCCTTGAGAAATGACGACTAAAGACATCCAATCCTTATTCTGAAAAGGTAACTGTTGGCTAGCTCCACAGGTGGCCCCGTCTAGGAAAGACACCGCCAGGCAGACGAGCACAAAGCCACTTCTGCTAGTCACAGTAAAAGAAACAAGACTACACAGAAAACAGGCCAAGCTCCACCATCTTTAAACAGAGATGTTGCTGACAGCAGCACAGAGGATATTTCAACCCAGGATGGAGTCACAGCTGATGAGAAAAAGCAGAGAGAGCCTAAAGTTTTGAGTGTAACATGACAAATACTGCAGAATGGGAGAATAGAGATAGAAAGAAGCAGAATGAAGAAAAGTTGTGCCTATGTGATCTAAGGGTGTAAATCACACCCATCAGGGTGATTCGATTCGGAATCGATTTCCTGACCCAAAGGTTTGATTATTTTTCGATATTCAAAAATTCACCACGATTCGATTCGATTAATTGGTTCATTTTTATTTTATTCTATAAATTTTTTTACACCTTAAAGGCTAGGCAATGTTTCAAATTTGAAATAAATCAATGAAAGCTGTAATATCGTTATGCATTTTTTTTTAGAAACAACAGCAAATAACAGAAGTAGAAAAGTTGCTTTCCACCTATTCCTATTAAAACCTCATTCACTGAAAAATAATAATACCCCTGTGTTATAGATTTTTGAAAGGCCTTGCATCACAAAATCTGTGCAATGCAACACCTCGGCTCCAGAAGTCCCCGCCCTCTCCACAGACACTCCGCTGCACCTTTCCCAAATTGTAGCTCACCGCAGACGGTGCCGCAGACAGGAGGCCGGCTTGTTTTGTTTTAATGACCGAAATTGCGGAAAACAACTCATGAAGTTGGACCCGCTAGAAGACCGAGGTGCCTGAGAACGCTGTGACCCTTTTTCCACCTGGATCTCCTCCCTTTTTGGCCCTCATGTCCCTCCGTCGTCGGACTAAACTTGCCCCCACTTCCTCACCGCCTCAGCCGTATCTAGACCCACAGTGTGTAGCACAGACCATGCTTCAATATTGAGCATAATTTAAAAATGTCTGTGTCAAGCTTACTGCAACACACTGCTGTAACAGTATAACCAGGATGCGAGGTAGTGGGCAAAATAGGTTTAGCGCCACCGCAGCGCGGGAGGGAGAATTACGTCCAGGAACAAGTGGATAAAAGTAGACTGGAGGGAAGAAAAAAAACACCAATCGATACTCTTGCGGACGTTTGGGCTGCTGGATCACATTAGGGGTGTAAATAACAATCGTTTTATATCGATGCATCGATCCAACAGCCGACGATCGCATTGATACAAAACGATTGTTATTTACACCCCTAATGTGATCCAGCAGCCCAAACGTATAGCGGCATNAGCCACAACAGGGCTAAAGACAAACATCTGTCATAATTAATTTTGTTCAAATAATTCCATTATAATTCGAAAATACTTTATAGTTAAACTTTATTTTGTTTTTTTTAGAGGGTGTGGTGTTTAACACGGCTTCCTCATACTATCACTTTCTGTTTCTGCATGTAAACATTGTGTGGGAAATTATAAACTTTTTTCCTTTTAGTTAGACAAGCTCATTTTGTCTCTGAGCTGCTAAGGGTGGTTGTCACAGAGCAGAAGTTGCCTGTAGGTGTGAAGTAGGGGAACTAACTAGGCTGGGCAGCAGGTAGGCTGCAGGTTTCATTCTAACATATAAGCCTGTATTTCCTTTAGTTGTAGCTGCCTCTTGTTGTGTTTTTCTGTCTTACTGTCGAAAGTAGGTTATTTTCTTCTGCACATTATGTTCTAGAATCTGTGTGCCATTACTCTAGCTAAATAATAGTTTTGATTATCAAATTAACAGTTATTTCTATAGTAGATTAATGATTAATGTTTTTGTAAATAAACCTTTAGAGGTAGTGTTGCCCTGTCTGTTGGACTAAGGATGAGATGATATTTTTCAGATCTGTTCTTATATTAAAGATAAAGTAAAATGTGTGAAAGTGGCTACTGTGAAGTACATGGTTGAGTCAAAAGGAAATGTTGTAGGAGAAGCATTGTAATTTTCAACTTTGTGGGCTGCTGTTGAGCCATAACTGCTTTAATCCATGTCCTGAGGTGCCTTGTATTTTATGGTTGGCCGTTACAGGCTCTGAACAGATCATAGGACTAAAGATGCTTCTCAAAGAGAAGGAGTGTCAGTGTGTGACTGAAGGTACTGCTGCAGGGGTCATCTGTTTCATACCTGTTCAACAGTTTCTGTTCATGTTGGATTGTTTCTAACAGTTAAGGTGATGATTTAAAGTGTTTTTTCTCACAGCAAAGACGTGAAGGACGGTGTAGCTTCACTCTGCTCTATTACAAATGTCAAAGAGCACTTGAGGAGTTTTAAAGGATTCTGGAAGGATTTCATCTGCTTTGTTCTTGAAAGATTCAATGGTTTTCAGTTTATAGGCAATGGTTCTTCCTCAACCGTCTGTTTTGTGTGCTAAGGTTACCTTTTTTAATAAATTTTTTTGTGCAAATTAAATGCCAAAGCCACAGATTAACATTTCTAGATCCTGTTTTAATCATTTTTTTAAGATAAAGCGTCTGGTATGTAAAGTTAATAAATGTTATTTGTAGACGTGGTTCAGTAGTAGGCCGTGCAGACTGTGTTGCTTCCTGCAGAAACTCAAGAATTTAATCTACTTCAGGAGCTGCTGGTCATCATCTACACTGCCATTATTCAGTCTGTTCTCTGCACATCTATCACTGTGTGGTTTGGCTCCTCTTCTAAACGAGACCCGTCCAGACTACAGCAAACAAACGGGTCTGCAGACAGGCCCATCAGTTAAGCCACTTCAACACAAAACTATTTCATGGATCCGTTTCAGTTTTAAAATGTTTTTGTAAATTATGCATTATTTATTTGTTACCTCAAAAACTAAACCACATAATTTAAGTTAGATTAGGTAATCTAAATTCATACTTGCTGTAAGTTCAGTCAGATATTAAAGGTTAGCAGAGCTTTTAGCTCCTAATCCCCTCCACCCACCCCACACCCACTCATCACACTGTCTGTCAGCTGTTTTAGAGTCCGTGTCCTCAGCCGTCCGACTCTCGTTACGTTTATCGGTCTTAGAGCTGAGTCTGGACACGGAGATAATGGGACATCCCTGATGGGGGTTCGGGTGTGGGCTGTTTGTGTCCAGTCCAGGATTCTAACTGTGCAAATATGTAGGCAGATATTGTGGGTTGGGCTGGGGTTTGTGTCTTTACTTTAAAGACAAACGTTTTTGTGAAATTACTCAGGTGACAAAATTTGGGTTTATCTGCTTATTGACGTGCTTGAGATGACGACCTGTTCTTTGCTAGGTTGGGCCCTCTGCAGCTGTGATAAAGCACAGTCTCTGTCAGCACTTGGTGCCTTGCAAACAAGCCATTATCACTTGGACCTTTTCTACATTCTTTCATGTTGCAAGCACAAACCTTAGTATCATTTATTTATTTTGTTTGATAAACCAAAGCAGACTTGAGTGTAATTGTAAAATGGAGGTTAAACAGTATATTTTTTTAATAAGAAAACCCCTCTTTTTTTTTTTTTTTTTTTCTGGTTCCCTTTTTTCCCCCACTTTGTCACTTTAGGAGATTTTCTAGCCAACTTGGGGATATGCGGAGTGAAACTGATAGAAAAAGCGACGGAAATACTTGAATCTTCGTCAAGCGTATTTCAGTAGATACTGAACAGAATCGGTCAACGTACAGGTCCTGCAAATGCTTCCCCATATGTCCTAGCTTGGCACCTCGATGGACAAGGAACATTTTTGGGCTAGTTTTTTGTCACTCAAAGAGCCCATTAACTTCTTGAGAGCAGTGCATTGCTACGGATCTCCATGTGTTTGCAGATATCGGGAAAAGTGTGCTGATTAAAATAAAAATATGATTTCTTCAGCTCCTTTAAGATAAGAGCAGATCATCCGGGGTGACGTAACTTTTTGTTGACACTGTTGAATCAGTTGGTTGCTGAGGCAGTTGCTATGGAGTGTTCTCAGATTTGGATGAACTACCTGATAGAATGTCTTTGCCGGATCAGATTCTCCACGCTGAGTTTCCCAGTAGGTGACGTACCAAACGTGGAGGAAAAAGAGACGATGTTCAGTCATAATTTAATGGTGGTGTCCTATAATGGTAGACTGGCAGCTTTAACTGCAGGTAAGAGTGGTACTAGAAGCCTTGTACTTGATAGTTTTCAGGACTTCCCCAACAAACCATGGAGTCTTTGTGCTGAAGTAAACAATAAATTCTTAATTCTTCCTTTGCTTAAGGTTAAGTTCAGGTAGCCTAACCAGCCTAAATGAGGCACAACCCATTTTGGTAAGTTTTAGACTATTTGGTCTAAAATGCAGTGGGCCAATCACAGCAGAGGAGGCAAGATTTTATGCTGGAATTACCCATAATGCAATAGTGCTTCTCTGTAACCAATCAGATAACCATAATCCATATTTATCTCATTGGTTCTAACCTGTTTCTGCTGACTCTGTTGGTCCTGCCCTGTCTTTACGATGGTGGTCCTGCCGATTCTTTCCAGACTGATGCTGTCTAAGTCAGTCTGTCTGGCACATCACTACAAAGCCGCGCTATTGGCAGCCGTGCTTCTGTCAGCGACTAGTTTGTTAGCTATCTGGACTGGGAACCTTTTCTGAATGTTTATAATTCACAACCCCATTTGTTCTATTACTTCCGCATCTCGCTGGGAACCTTGCGTGTTGCTAATGTTTACAAGTCACTGTTCATGTAACTGACCCCCGCTCCCATCCTCCTACTAAACTTGTGTTTGGGTAGTAATGCATTCTGATAAGCGCCAAAAGACACATCATATTAGCAATCAGAGTTGGTGCTGGTGTTACTATGAAATTCGCGTTTGCAAGTTTATTTTCCCCTCCTGGGAAAAAAAAACTCCACACGCAGTTGCCACATGCCGGAAATCCGCCACTACGCTTGAAAACTTTACGCCCTTCAGTTCCAAACTACAAATGATTTTATTCCTTCTTTGAGAATAAACATCTAACTTTCCTGTAGTTATGATGTCGTTTGCTGTTTCGTGTGATGCTGTAGCTTGCCAAACTGCAACCTGAGAGTAATACTGCAGCTACAGAAACACTGGGGAGCCAAAAAAATACGTTGTTATAAAAAAAAATTTTTTATCTAATTTAAAAATTTAATTAAATTATTGAATCAAGTGTTGGGGGCCTATAATGCCCCCAAAACTTTTTCATTCTTTTTACAGAAGAACTTTTTCTGTGTAAAGACTCATAAGCCCCCAGCCTCCCCCATCGACATCGACATGATAGAGGCATCGACAGCCTCTATCATGAACTGTAACAGATTCTGCACTTCTCTGCTTTTTGGAATGATTTGCTTTTGATGCTTAGGACTCAGAATTGTGCAATAATTAAATATTTTCATGTTTAAAGAATGCTAAGTCTGTTGCTTGTCAAATTTCTTTTCCCTGCAGGAAAAGAAGGGTCTCTGTTTTCACCAGCTTGCAAAACACACAGTTAATTTGTAGAGTCTTGCAGGTCTTTCAGAAAGCAGACCCTATCTTGTTTGGAGTCGGGCGTCTAGCTTGGTGTCGTATAACATCCGGGGTCAGGTTGGACTCCAGGTCTGGGTTACCTGTCTTACTCAACCCCCTTCGTGTGCAGCCCGTTAATAGGCTTCAGCTTCACGCTCTGCAGTGATGTCATCGCCCTGATCACGTGACTGCAGGGTGTCCAACGTGTGTGAGGCAGGCTGTCTCTGCCTTTTCCTCCTTATTTGGTTGCAACAGTCAGGCTTCCCTCTGCCGTCGTCACTCTGCACCACCATGCGTAGCAGGCAGTCACTCTGAATGCAGCCACCTGATGACGTCTCTTTCCTGCTCTGATTTAATATATTAGAGATTCCTGTACATGTATAAATGTACAGAGGACGTCAGTCCTAAAGCTTTAATGTGAAAAGTTTTTTAAAGGCTAAAAATTGTTGGCCATATTTACATGTTAGGAGGAAATCATGTTTTTTGAATTTGAACAAAACCCCACAATGTTACCTTTACTTGCTATTTAAAGGAGGATGGGGCAAACGCATAAACCTTTTCTCCTGTTCATCTTTTTTTCCCCATGGGCTGCCTGCATGTCAATTTGAATAAGTTCTTGGCATGCATGACACTTGTAATAATAGCAGTTTACTCTATTGCAATCCAAGCAATCTTTTGTGCAATATCCAGATTACACACCAGATTACCCACTGTATACAAATGTAAACATTGTCTATTTGCTCTGTTGGG
>NW_015150761.1:640091-693074 GCF_000732505.1 Cyprinodon variegatus | reverse complement strand
CTCTGTTGGGAAAAAAAATAAAAGAAATATACCATTTACATTAAGAATACTGGGTTTGCAACCTATTTGTCATTTTAGGTGAAGTTGACCAATCTCTCCTTCAAATTGGCAATCATCTCTTCTGTAATTAACTTTCAAATTAGTTGTTTTCACTCATGTCAAATGGGGGTCCATGAATCCATTTTTAAGCACTGAACGATCACAGTCACTGTCTTTTACTGGAAGTCAGAGGAGTATGGTATACAAAGAAAAGGTGAGGGCACCATCCCCTGTGCTGCTCCTGTGCTTCTGACTACCTCATTAGACGGTTCGCCCTTCAACTTCGCAAACTCTGTTCTTTAGGGCTGAAACAATCAGATTATTTGTGATTAATCGCATTATTGATATAATCGTCAACTAATTAATGATCGATTAATCGTTTACTGGAGTATAGAGACTTAGAACATGCCTCTAGCTGACAGAGCAACCCAAAGCGCAACCTGATTATTAATTGAAAAATAATCGACAGATTAATCAATTTGCAAAACAATGATTAGTTGTAGCCCTAATGTTTTGTCTTGGATTCAGATGATTGAGACATCCACTCAAGTCTTGTGGAGATTCTGACAAAAAAAAAAAAAAGAAGTGGGAGCATCTAAGGAGGTCATGGCCAAACAGTTTTTCTTTGCATACAGATTTATACATTTATTACACAATGTGGTTTTTACGGCAGCTTCTGTAATGCATTTGGTATTTGAGAGATAAATATAGAGATGTAAAGATATGTGATACTTTAGTAACAGTGGTTACAATAGCAGATTTTTGGTTTTAGACTGTAGCTGTTGCATTTGAACCATTTAAACTTTATACAGCTATGTTATATTATGTGTCAGAGTTTAGCTATTTGTAATAAGCAAGCATTCTCCTTATTTAAATATCACATTGATAAACGTACTTTTAAACTTAAATCTAAAGGAAATCTCAACATCATGACTGGGTTTATCGCTGCAGAGCCGACGTGGCACAGAGTTTATTTTTAGGCCTCTGCAGCCGTACCCTGTGGGATTTGGAGCAGGTTTTTAGAACACCCATGGGAATGTCCTTAGCGTATACAGGAGGTGTGTGTGGATGGCTCTCTGAAGGAAAGTGGGGACTGACAGTACTCCCAATGTTAAGAAGAAGAGCTAAATGTAGCTACAACTAATGCATTTCTGCTTTGGTTTAACCTCAGATCTGTGGGACTGTTGGATTATAGATTTTTGGAGAGTTATAACCAGTTAGCCAGTATCTGTGCCTTACAGACAGACAGGAGGGCTAAAATTAGAAAAAGTAGCAGCTGATCTGATAAACTGAAATGTTAGGTCACTCCTCCATAAGAACTTTCTACACCAATATAAAGGAACACACTTTGAGGCTATATAAGAAGAATGCGTTCAGTTGTGAAGATAAGCGCCATTTCTTAATTTTCTTTGTTTTCATCCAAAGTTTCTACTTCTATTATATTTTCCTAACTCCCAATAAAGCTGTTTATTCTTTTTGTCTGGTTTGGTTTGCTTTCATAGCTGCAAACGGAAGCAGGCATGTGGTGATCATAACTAAACTGGAAATTGAGAACAAACTATTATAGATGCCCTGAGCGCTGCATCTCTCTTCTGCATAGTTATGTTGTTATAACAGATGCAGAATCATTATATAAAGAGCAGCCTTAACACAGATTTTACAAAGTTTTGTGTATGGAATGGTTTTTAGCCAGCGCATTCGGTACAACCAAAAAGGGCAATGTAAATGTGTGACTTTGTGCTTGTTTTTTCTATATCCAATTGATTATTTTAGGTAGTTTTTTTGTGTAACATCGGCTTTTCATCATGTTTCTGTTTCCCATCTTATTGTTTTTTAAGTAGAAACACTTTGACCATCCTATTAGATTCAAGAAACATTTTTTATTTTATTTTAGTTGCTCATTTGTTTATTCAATGCATATAAAAAGCTTGATTTTGTTTATATGTTTTTATTTGGGTACTCGTTGGGTGGAAACGTTTGTGATGCAATCTTTTCAGGTCTTTTTCTGAAAACGTCTAGGATGTTTTTAAAACGGACGAAGCACGTTTCCTGGAGAGGAGCAGGTTACCAGACTGAGCTGCTGACTGCACCACAGCCTCAGGACCTCTAATGTCTAGTCTGACTGCTCTCCCTGCCCAGAGAGGCTCTCCCCTGACCTTTAGCCTATCATCTGATCTCATCTGATAAGCGGCGAACACTGAGCGGCTCTGTGAGGGACGGATATCTGCCTGTGCTGGACGGCTCAGCTGATGGTTGCAACATTGCTCTCCTTCACAAACCTGCTGTTGATCCTTGAACAACACTTGATTGTCCATTTGTTGCAATGCCTCTTGCACTGTAAAACTTAAATTACCGCTGGTTATAGGAGCAGGCAGCGGAGCCGAATTTAAGAGACATTCCTTTAGATTTAAAACCCTAATATCAACTACTATGCACTTTGATTAAATACATGCCAGGGTTCTCGCCAGTGCATTTGTCCAAGTTGTCACCGCTGTGCTGAAATTAGGTCGAGGCTTTCATTTACACTAAAACTTTATATCTGCATACCAGAAAAAAAGCAAACCTTTGGGTTTCTGCAGCCATTCAGAATACATAAAAATTCCTCCTATGTACAGATGAGAATTAAAAGCGCAAACAGTTTTAATGAGACTGTGATCTATTTGAATTACATGTGCAGGAAGTGGAAATAAGTTTGATTTTGATGAGTTTTATCCAGGGAAGTCAAGATTTTCTACATCTTAGCAGAATAAATTGAAAAGTGGATTGATATTTAAGTTTGATTGAATTTTTGTTCTTCAGTGGCTGATTAATTTATCGCATTCTAGGGTTTTGAAATTGCCAAAATGAGAAGTTTGGCATTAGGGCTGAAACAACTAATTGGATTAGTCATGATTAGTCAGTTATTTATATTATCAACTAATGTAGTAAGTGATTCATCTTTAACTGGAGTACAAAGATGGTAAAACATGCCTTTAGCTGACAAAGAAACCAACTTAAAGCAACGATTTAACATCGTAAGGAAAATACCTCAATATTTTGCATTTAAAGTAAAACGTTTTTCATCTATCAATATGCTCTTTCCAGAACTTCTGAAGTGGTAAAGTTTTAGTTTAGTTTCCCCTGATTCAATTTCGTAAAAATTCTTCTTTAAGGAACCTTTTGCTATCTGATTATTAATTGATTATTCAAAGCCAACACACTGTTATAAAGATCAATGTTCTCAGATGCTGCCTGCTTGGTATCAGAGGTTTATTTTACCAACCTAAAAGTAGAGGATGTTAACCTGGAGAGTTACATTTGGCTTTTGATGTGCTCTGTCCTGCTGACTGGAGCTGCAACTAACAACTCATATTGCTAATTGATTAATCAGTTGATTGTTTTTTTTTTTATTAATTCGATGGCAAAAGTCTCCTTGGAGAAGATTTCATACCTAATTTAAACCAGGTGGAACTGAAATTAAGCCACTTTCTGCACAGAGTATTCGTATCGACAAAGAAAAAAAAACGTTAATGCAAACTTTTCCCACATTTTTTTTTTATTTTTTTATTTTGTATAATTACTGCTTTAAGGGGGTCTTAAATCCAAAATGATTCCACATTAATGAACTGACTGTTTTTCGTTTGCTTAAAGCTGTGATGGCTGCATGTGGTCATCTTTTCTCCTCTTTGCTGTCATGTTCTCTCCAAGCCTAACTTTTCCTAGCTAGGAAATAACCATGAATGCGCCTCAATAGGGCCGGGTAAAAAAAAACTATTTAATCAATTTTGAATCGATTCCTTTTTTTGCAAAAATCAATGTCTAGGGAAAGAGATGATTTAGTTATATAGTGACGCGTGTGACGTTCCCATTCAAATGAGCAGGAAAGAGGCACTCAAGATTACTTCAGGCCAGACAGCTGCAAATATAACCAATAGGTTGACTGAAGAAATTAACAAATGGGGGGCCGACCAGCAAACACCCTTTAGTTGTTAACAGACAACGCTGCAAATATGGTTTTTGCAGTGAAGATGATGCAGCTCATTCATGTCTGCTGTGTCTCCGCTGTGTCACGTCTGCTTGCTCGAGTGAGGCTTCACTTTTCACAAACAAGTTTGCACTTATACGGCAGTTTTGTTCACATCTCAAGTTTGAACTGTCTGAATAACAAGTTTGCACTTTGTGTTTAATGTGACAGGAAAAAAATAAAATACATCAGTATTTTGAAACACAGTTGAACAACTTTCATTATTGTATAAACAGATCGAATCGAAATTAATCGGTTTAGATTTGTATGAATCAAAATCAAATCGATTAGGGACTTTGGCGATAAGAAGGAGTGTATTCAAGACGTTAGTAGCTAAATGCAATCTGCTGGAATTCCTTAGAATCGACGATTGTAAAACTGGAGAAGCTGTCAGTGTTGCTCTGTCAGGATGACAAGGCAAAAAAACTGTCTTCAATCGGTTTAATTCGTTTCTGTTCTGGAGAGACGGCCTCAAGGAGCAAAGCAGGTTCTTTCAAAGCTTTTTGCCTTTCGATGTACAAATAACTGCAGCAAATCCAAGGATGAAACCGCTCATTCCAGCTGGTAACGTTTCTGTGAATGTTACCACAGCTGTAACCTGCGCTGTTGGTAGCAAAGAAGCAGGTCCTTTTTTTTCTTTTGTTCTTTACAAACTAAGCAAATTAAGTGGGGTTAAATATGTGTGGTATCATACAGCTAAGGTATGGGCTTTTACATGAAGTATTCATTAAAATGGAAGTGTATTTAAGAGATTTAAAGAGTAGATTGGAGAAGCTGGGTGACTGTTTACAGAGATGGTTGAACTGTTGGTGAGTAAATCAATAATAAGCAGCCCAGCTGGAATGTGGTGGGATGCTTTAATTTGCTGCTTATTCATCCCTGGTGTTTTGTTTTTGGATGTGTGCAAAGGAACCTATTAGAGGGTGAAGTTGGAAACAAAGCGGCCCCCACCTGAACATTGCCTTTGCTTTTACTTATAGCATATGATGCGATTCAGGCTGTGTTGTTCACAGATCTTTGCTGGTTTATTTATTTTTCTGTTACTATAGTTGCGTCGCTCTGAACCTTTGTTTCACACAGACATCCTTATCCTTAATGAGCTTGTTTTTTAGTTAGGAAGTTGATCTTTTTGCACCAGTGACATCAGCCGAATAGTTAATTAAGAAATGTTAAAAGGAGAAATTTTATTACAGGGAATGTAGGAAATTGAGGGAAAATATTGGTTTAAAAAGTTAACTATTTCGCCTGAAAACTTCTAGGTTAAATCCGTTTTGTACAACTTATCAAAACAAACCTTCAGAATTAAATTAATTCTCTTATAGAACTTCCCATAGATTTCATGGCGCTGAAAAACATCATTAGTTTGTATCAATCCTTTCCTATTTAAAGAGGTATGTCTGGAACTCTTTTAAGAGACTTGATTTAAAAAAAAAAAAAAAAAATGGGGTTAATGTGTTAAGGAAATCGGTTATCTCAAAGGATTCGTTTTTGAGTTCACCTCTTGTGCAGATGGCTTTCTATTAGGTTGCATCCTGTTTCTTCTAATGCAGGGATCACCAATCTTTTTAAGGCTTAGAGCTACTTTATGGGTGCCGAGTCATAGGAAGGGCGACAATACTGACCTATAAACTGGAGGGTTCAGACTTCACCTAAACTTCATACAGAATAGATATTTTTATTAATATTGTCTTATTTTAAATGTTATTTTATGAATTATAATTTTTAAATCTCTATAATTGCTTAAATGCCCTATGATTAATATGATGAAATGATCTATAAATATTTTTTTTAAGAGCAACATAGTAAAATATCATTTTGAACTCACTGGTGAGTTCTTGACAAGGACCACATGTTGTCTTTGAGGGCCCCTTGGTGCCCATGGGCGCCACGTTTGTGACCCCTGTTCTACGCCTATCTGGACATGTCCCCCAATTAACCACACAGATGGAACTTCAACAGTTTTCTGAAATGATCAAATATTTTTATATAATGTGAATTGGTATCTGTTGGGAGATTAAACCGGAAAAAGGAATGGAGAGTAACAATCCACGGCTAGCTAATGAAAGCGGTTTACTGATAACAGAGCTTAGGTCCAGTTCTGTGATAAATGACCTTGTTTCTCCTTTACTTATATTGGAGGCACGCTCCTCCTCCCTTCACCTCCGCTGATGTTAAACTGATTAAACCAATCCATTTTCATATCTAACACACAAACCTTGACCTCTCAAACTGTGTGTAGGTTATTGCTTAACATGAAAACAGCTGGGACAGATACTTGGTGTCAAAGCTTCTCTGCACCTGGTAATAAATATGTTAAAGGGCCGACTGCAGCACTGGGATAACTGGACTTCCACCTGTGTTAGTTTCCTCTAGTGATTGGGCTTAGGGGAATTATGCTTCTTGTTAATACAGTTTTGTTGACCAGTTTCTTTTTTTTAATTTCCCTTTTTTCTGCTGTGCTGAAGGTTTTTTTTAATGGTTATTTCTGGCCAATATATTAGTTCTAATTTCTTAAAATTGTAGTTTTTTTTTTGTTGACATACAAAACCTATCTGTGAATCTGTGTGTTTGGCCAATTTTATCTTTAACCTTTTTTCTAACTGTAAAAACTTATTAAACAAACTGATAAAAAGTAAATGTTTGGCAGAAATGAATACGCCATGGCAACCCTTTCGTTAATCTTAGGGTAACCGACGTATCAGCTTTCACATCTGTGTGTTTTTTTTTTTTTTTTTTGTCCCCTCTGTTCGATACCTTGTGAGGCTAGGCCACGTTTACCATTCAGTTGCTGAAGATGTCCCACTTTCACTCGTTTAAGCAACTAAGTGAAGCAACTATATGTGACCAAGACTCTTTTACACTATTTCTCAATGCTGTGCCTCTAAACTGAACAGTTTGTTTAAAGGTCACAGTTTGTCCAAATGTTTGATATCAGGAGCTGATGGTAGCTGGAGGCCTGGACAAACCTTTTCAGACCAGCTGAGACACTGAAAAGTTATTTTTAAGCATTTTCTGACATTTGCTGCTTCTTCATCTTGTTTAACACGCATGAGATTAAAAGTAACTCTTAGAAGTGTCAGTTTCAGTTAATACTTTTCTTCTGAGGACAAATTGTCTGGTAAAAAATAATTATTTAAGTAACAACGGCTGCTTGCTGTTAGATTTCTCTCTGGTTGTGCTGCGGCCTCTTATCCAACCTGCTGTGGTTCTGCCCTAACATTTTCTCAATAAATGTCCAGGTGAGACTGAATTACAGACAAAAGTAAAGTAATGATGTAAATTCAGATTGCAAAGCATAATCTTTTAACTTTATATTAAAAGCGTTATGGCATCTAAAATAATATAACATTACAGAGGCTTGATTGCTTAATTAGATGCATATATTAAAAAACTCAATAAAATTAACACATGCTTAAATGAATAGTAGTTTTCACATGCTTGTGATTGAAGTTGTCCCCCTTTTCCACTTCTTATAATTTGGTTATCATATTCATGTTAAAGGTTATACGTTCAAATTCTTCTCCTTATATTTTTGGGTGTATTTTTTTGCACAGATTAATTTTATGGTTCTTAAAAATGCCACATTGAAAATAAAGGCATTTATTAGGGGAAAAAGAATAACTAAAACAAGGGGACATTTTATTTATTTATTTATTTTTTTAAAGATCAACAAAAAAGGAACCATACAAAAAGATTTTGCACACTTTGTTTTTTTTAACTTAACTTAAGAGCGTGGTTGTTTATACTATTTCCAAAAAGAAAAAAAGGGAAACTCAGGCTGTTTCTGCAAGTCAGTTATTTTTTCAATAATGGTTTCTCCTGTTTAGCGTCAGGCGACGTCCCTCGACATGATTCCCCTTCAGGAGCTTAGGAGGATTTAGTCTGTGGTGTTAAATGCTCCCTGTGAGCTGCTTTCACTTCTCACATCGCCTGCCTGATCACAGTAAAACTAAGAAACAGAGCCACACACAGCAAACCCTGATAATAGCTGTATTCGCACAGCGAACCTTCAACAGGAAAAGTAGGAGGTTCCTGAAAAAACATATTTGCTGAATAATTCATATGAGCTTTGTTTTATACATTTAGTGCTTTGAACTTATGTGGTACTTATGGGTTTTATTGACTAAAGAAACAGAAGAAAGAACCATCTTCTAGTAGTTATTAGAAGAAATGGTCTTTGTCTAGTAGCTGACTGTCGTCCTTTTTTGTTGTTTTCCCACAGAGTCGAGCGGTCCTGCCAAAGTGGTCAGAGCGGGGATTCCACCCAAAGCGAGACGTGGAGGAAAGGTAATAGCCTCTGGTCTGCTTATTTGATTCTCTGCATTAACGGAGTTAAATGTGCTCTTTTCTTCTCCCTGCGGAGATGAAAAATAATTTAAAGATTTTCCCTAGGCTCAGTTGTTCCTTAGACTTTTTCCCATTGAAAGCTGAAAGGTAAATCTCTCTGAAGTACAAACACATTTCTAATGAAAGTAAGCAGTGAACATCTGGGATGGTCACATTCATGTGTAGGTATTGTTACCACCGTTACTGAAAACCCAGAGTAGCCATAGTCATTCCTTTCAGGACGGCATGTAAGGTTCCAGGTGATGATACAAAATAAAAGGTTGAAAAAGGGTTGGGTTTCCCAGACTTTACTCCTCGATTTGGTAACGGTTGCCTTTCTTTCATCCTTACAAAACATGTCTACCTTCAGTTTCTCTTAGCATTCCTGTTCCAATCATTGTCCCTGTAGTAGATTGTAAATTGTGCTTTAAGCTTTAATCAGTTTTCAAAACTCTACAGTTTTATTTGAAGGGGACAAAGGTACACAGAGTTTTGTGTACAAACATGAGCCTCAGCATACATCTGCAGTCGAGTTGACATTTTGTTATGAACCAGGACGGTCATCTGCGTCCTTTAAGCATCCCCATAATGACTCTAAAGTCCTGAGAGTTGGAGCCAGAGCGTGTTTTACTATCTTTTTGGTTAAACAAAACAATCGCTATTTTTGTTAGTTGTTCTTAATTAGAGGCCAGATAATCTAAATATTTGTTTAAATGTCTGGAAAATAGCTATTGCTTCTGTACTAATGGAAAATGATTTCTAACAGTCCAAATAAGCCAAGGTCACATGAGACAGATGTGTACCTCCCCACTTCCTGGAATCCAAACATGTTGCTGCTAAGCAAACGAGACATAAGATAAGAACAGGCAAAATGCCCCTGAAAGTATTTTATTCGGATTTCTGCTTTCTTTCACCAAAATTAAAGAAGGCTGCTGTCGTTCCATCCTTTCTAACCACACCTTCACCGTAAAGCATCATGGCTGTTTCATAAGAAGTATTAAACGGCTCAGTAGAGACTGTAATAAAACTACAGGCAGTGAATAAAAACAGGTTTTTGGTTGATATTCAAAGAAGCCAGAAAAAAGCAACTTTGTAAAAGTTGGCTTTATAGTTAAACAGGAGATTGACAAGCCACAGACCTTTTCTCCTATTTAAGGATCTTAAACCACTCTAGCATTTATGCTTTGTGAAAACGGTTTTCTGGCCAATCACTGGTAACCGATCTTTAAAGTCGTAGGGAAGTCATATTTAAATGTCAAATAATTCTGGCTTAAGCATGTATATACATTTTTTTTTCCGTTATCTTATGCAGGCCAGTTAGTTATAAGTCAGCTTGTACACCTAAATTCGGCCAATCATATATCAACGATCATCTGTCGATCGAGTTTTTTCGGGCATAGCAACTTGATTCATATGTCACCGCTAATATACACAACGGTTGAAATAAGAATAATTTCCTTTTCCATTGAGTTACGTCCTAGTGTTCTGTAGGGGTGGGTATTGCCAAAGAAGTGACGATTCGATTTGAATCACGATTCACAGGCCACGATGCAATTCTATCACGATGCATCACGATACTTGAATTATTGCGATGCATTGCAATATTTTCTCCTCAATGTTTTGTTTTTGAATGACTCGACGCAGTATCCCGCAGCCGGAAATGCTTGTGACACAAGGCAGCGTGCGTCAACACATCCGCAGCGACATCTACTGGACTGGAAGTTGTATTACACTTGTTTCTGGCTGATGTTTGCCAACCATTCATGCAATTTTATTTATTCATTTTTTTTAAATTAATAATTGATACTTGGCGTCAAGAATCGATGCAGTAGATCATGAAAATTAGAATCACGATGCATCATCATGGCGATTATTTTGCACACCCCTAGTGTTCTGGGGGATGGACGTCTGTGTCTTCAGCAGGTGTAGAGCTAACAGAACTGGCAGCGTTGCGAGGCAAGGGCTCAAACATGTACGGCTGTAAGCCTTCTACACCAAACCAAGCTTCTGCCCCCCTGGCGTCCTCTTCCTCAACATCTTCGTCCCCGCTTTCCTCCTCTAAATAAAAAATGTATGACAGAGGAGACTAATCCATGACCTCAGACAAAAAACTCTCCTCCTCTTGCATGTTTCCGCTGTCCATAGCGTTCCTTGACAGTATCGTTTCTAAGTCACCAGTTTAGTGCTACTTGGTCCCAATGTAATTTCCCATTGGGAACCTACTAGGACGAAGTTGCTAACTGGTTAGCAAGATGCTTCTGAGAAAACGACCACAACCAAACTTGCTTGCGAACCTTCCGCCACAACAATCCCACCCCCTTGATAATCAACCAATCACATTCACTTTGTTCACTCATGTAAAGTCCGGCACCACTCTGGAGAATTTGGAACTGCAACCGTTGGAACAGCTGCTTCCCTACGACTTTAAATCTTTGTCTGCTCGCGTTGTCAGGAAGCCCATGGTTTCACATCGGAGTATTGGCCGATCAAAAAAGGACACCTGGGTCCATCGTTCAGCCGACAAAACTGTGTACCCCTAGCTTAGATGGACTTTTCCCCCCTCAACACTTGAGTTTTGTTTCTGTATTAAATGTTGCTGAGAGTGGAAAAATAGGTGTATGTATCTGATGGAGACTCTGCATTATATGGTACCAGCCCAACATTGTCTATGAAAAGGAGCTGAACTGACTGAAATGTAACTTGCTTTAACAATACACCCCTCATGATACGATTTGTCCCTACACCTTAGTAAAGATGATTTATTGTGATTTTACTTTGTTTTTTCATTCATTTATTTCAATAAAGCCCTTGAAAACCCCATTTTATTGTTGCTCTGCTGCAGATGGTGAAGACCTACTGCATAATAGGCTCTTGGGTAGTGCAGCACCAACTAGTGGCTGAACGTTCAAGAGTTGCATAAAAATAACACAGTGACATGGATATTTGCCTATAAATATCTTTCACATTTAAGATCCTCTCAGGCATATTTTGAATCAATACAAATATCAGCTAATGGAATAATCTAGTGTTTGGCAGTGTTTTTATTTTTTATTTTTCTTAGACCCCTATTTTTAAGCATGACAAAAAAACAACACAAAGCTTATAAGACTTTGTGTTGTTGTTTTTTTAAGAATATTGCAGCTAAATTTTCACAACAGAATGACATTAAAAGTATGAGAAATGTGTTTTTAAATCTCTTATTATTAGCTTGGGAATTTGTGTGTTAAATTTCAGCAGCTTTCCTATGCAGGATGTGTACCAAAGATAACAAGCTGTGTTTTCGAGAAAATAGGATGCAATGTGTTTGTCTCTAAAATGTTATTTAGCTATACTCTGGGCTAATTGGCTCTTTGGATTTTTATTTTGCAGACCACTGCTGTAGATGATCATCATGGTCTGTTTGGCCCAGCTTTACTATGGGTCAAAGGGAGGTCCAGCCCATTGCAAGTTGTAGTTGCTGCTCAAAATCTTCAGAATAAAAAAAAAAAAAAATCTGTTCAATTAATCAATTCAACTTTATTTAAAAAGAGCTTTTCATGCACTTAATGTAATTTAAAGTGCTTTCCACAATTAAACACTCTACCTTTTTGTCATCCAATATAGAAAATACATAATTACACCCCAACCTCATCAACTCTTGTTTTCCATTACTTGCACCATATTGGAAAATGAAAACAACCAACATGCAAATTTAAAAGGGATAAGGACAGGTTGAAGAAAATAACAGAATAATAGTATGAATAAATATAATTCATTTTATAGATGAATTCAAAGAAAGTAGATTGTAGTAGTGCAGAGTTTCTGGCTGACTGTCCTGACTGCACTTGAAATGTGAGTGGTCTGTTCACCTCTGGGATTGGTTTTGTTTTTACAGCCCTTAAAATACTTCACTGTTCAGTTCTTTAATAGGTAAGGTTTTTTTCCCCATTGTAAATTAGGAGAAAAATGGAGACGGCACTTTATTTTGAAATCTACCAAGGTGGAAATGACAGTCAAAGTCAAAAAGCCTTTATTGTCATTATATTCTGCAACGGATACAATGAGATTTGGGAGTACAATGAGATTTGGGATGACATGACAAACATATCTGAACATCCCTAATGTTTGCACTTTTTCTCTTGTTCTTGCTCAGGTTGGAGACTTTGGCGACACGAACAGCTGGCCCACTCCAGGAGAAATTGCAACTAAAGACATGCAGGTAGGTGTTATCATCTGTTAACATGGAGGGTTTGGGTGCCAGGTGGGTAAACCCACAGACTTGCAGCTGACATGCTGTTGAAAGTTCTCATCCAGCTTATTGTGACTTTAAACAAACACGAAAAATCAACACATAAGGAAACCATGTGTTCCGACAGTAATAATGACAAAAAAAAAAATTAGAATTTTAGGCCAGATTGTGAAAATATACCATAAATGATCCAACCACCTTTGTTGCTAGAAAAAACAGGATGATGGGGTTTCTTAGTTTTTTTTTTATTCTTAAAAATATGCTAAACAGTTGGATGCTGAATTGTTTTGAGAACATAAACCAATCAATCAAAAAGCAGCACTTCTTGGCTTCCAGTGAACAGAGATTTACCACCAGTCCGGGCAAAGCAGACAGCTGTGGGGGAGGTGATACTTGCAATAAAGCAGCAGGTCATCAGTTGTGTTGTAATTCAAACAGACGTTAAATATGATTAGCAAAGTGTTGCACCAGCAGGACAGAGCAAAGCTAACACTGGTCTGAGGAGATCAGCATACAAATGTTTTTCTTATTAGTAAAGCATGTTTGAATATGAATCAGTCTTATCTTTATCTTCTTAAGACTACAGGAATATGTGTATAGACCTCAGTTTAATTTCATCATTACTTTACAGAAAAAGGATGTCAAGATGTCAGGAAAATGATAATCTTGCCTTTCTTTGGACTGAAATAACATATAAATATTATCAATCAGAAAGCTAAAGACTAAACCCCATATTTCACTGGACATTCACCAGTCAGATCAAGCAGTGAAGCTGGCCCTGTTAAAGTGAACTGCAGAGAGTAAGCCTAGGTTTTCACAATCTGTGTTTTAGTGTTTGTTGCTGTAATTATACATCAGCTTAACTGCACCTTTAGTCTGAACAGTCTTCCTCTGCTGGCCCGACTTTCTGTCCCCTCAACTGCATGTTTCTCTCCTTTTTCCCCTTCTAACTTCTCTCCAGCACGACGGAGACTATTGTTTAGACTAATCTTTGAGGAAACGTGAAGACTGTAAAACTTTTCCTTAGAAATTAAAAAAAAGAGTTTTTATTTGGAAAGAATGTATTCCTTTCTTATATGGTCTGTATCAAACTCCCATGTTTCACATGCTAAACAGAAAAAAAAGTCGCTATGAAGTTCACATCATCGACCTTTGCTGACTTCACTAGCAAAAAAGAAAAGGCAAAACAAAAAGCCATAGAGGGTGGGGTATTGGAGTATGAAAAGAGATGTTTATAAGCAGAGATGGAGAATTTCGTGCAAGAACTGGAAAGAGTGTGAACTCACGTGAGCTTATTTTCTGCAGCTGCACAGAAGCATTATTCAATGTGAGCCCAGCCTTATTTTAAACCATCTGAAGCTAAAGCAAGAAACCCAAATTAGATCAAATTAAACAATCTTTAAAAGTCACCTAATTAGCAAAATTGTTTACTACTTGTATGAGTTTGTAATTTAGTTTGATTATGAATCCAAATCCTCTGTCAAGGCATCAGAGCACTAGTGATCAGTGGATCAGCAGTGGAGGTTTAACATGCAGAGAATTTCCTCATAGGACAAGCATACCTTAATGAACAATATCTTAAACCATCGCATCACATTAAGCTGGGCTCATTCTGTTTGAGCACCTTCCTACCTGACTATTATTAGGTTAGCTTCAGCTTATCTTTTCTTGTGCTCTAGATGGAATCTTTTATTGTTTCTCTGTTTCTTCTGTACATATCCAGCTTGCTTTATCTCGTCGTCAATAGCCTTGTCTTGCACTCCTGTTTTACTTCACAGAGCACCAGTCTGGGCTGTTTTTGGGTTGGTGTCTCTGTACTTCATACTGTGTCACATTGCCGTTAAAGATCCCACTCCCACTGAATGGGTGCTCCATTGCAATGGAAATTTGTGGGGTCCCCATTCATCTTTTTCATTTCCAATACCATACCGATGAAGGAGCTCCAGCTTCATGATGTTAGTCCAGCCTAAATGTCTATGTGAAAGCAAGCCGAGCCCACTGAAAGAGTTGGTTTTCTCATTTTAACCAGCAGTGTGACCTCCCTAATCATTAGTACCTCATCTATTCATGTTGGAAAGGCTCAGGTTAATTCAGCACAGGTTAACTTATTTGGGTTACTATTACTTCAGTAGTTTGCCTGATCAAAAGAATAAAAAGCTGAAAGAACAAAGTCCTTCTCATTGCGTTTCTGTTGCTACTTTAGAATGCTAAAATGTTGCTGTAAACCCGCATCTCTTCATTACTAGCTCAGCATCGTCTTCCTTTTTCTTTCTTCTTCCTTTTCTACACCAGTGGGCTGCTCTTCCATTCTATGCCACACCTATCGTCCTTCTGTTATGCTATCCTGAAACGCATGTAGGTTGTAACAAACTGGTTCTTCATTCGGCTTTAGTCTGGGATTGAGTTAAGGGCTGTGTGATGAAGCCAACAATCAAATATTTTATACCACAAAAAATGCAGTTTTATTTACTTTACCCCCTGCACCTTACCATGGATGACAAATATTCCTCATTGCCACGGTCTTAATGAGCCAAGGAAATGGTTTTGTTTCAGTTCTGAATATTTTGGTTCTTGATAATGGCTTGGAACGCTTCTAGTTGCTTTTTTTCTTAATCAAGAAAATGAAAGTTGTAATAATAAAAATGGTTTTGCTCTTAATGAGAAATGATTTTGCCCTTTTGTTGCTATGTTATCAAAAACGTCAAGTATTATTCCTAGTATCGGTATTAAGTTTCAGATTTTAGTATTGGGACAACTGTAGTACTCCTGAAGCAGCTTAGTCATAACACCAACCTCATCCTCAGCAAAATGTCTGTATAACCTCTGATTTGTAGCTCTATATCTTGTACATCTGGTGAGTTTTGTGATGCTCCAAGTCTGTGTCTTAGCTGCAGCAATCTCCTCAGAGATGCCTTGTCTTTATTCTGTGAACAATGCACCACCAGGGGTGCAACCCTGGTAACCTCCTCTATTTTAGGCAGCC
Organism: Cyprinodon variegatus; assembly: GCF_000732505.1. Taxonomy (NCBI): domain Eukaryota; kingdom Metazoa; phylum Chordata; class Actinopteri; order Cyprinodontiformes; family Cyprinodontidae; genus Cyprinodon; species Cyprinodon variegatus. The sequence continues at coordinate 677,495 of NW_015150761.1, read as the reverse complement.
TGGGCTGAGCCAACCCCCACTGGGAGTTCATGTCCCTGAGTGGGAAAATGTGGATCATGTCATCGGTCCCAGGAATAACCTGCAGGTCCGGTGGCAGAAATCAAAAGTGGGAATGGTTGGAGTCTGGGGATGGAGGCCAAGGGCTGGGAGAGGATGTCCTTTTAGGGATCCCCACCGTACAGAACCCCCAGCTGGATCTGTCCTGCTGCTATTCTTGGTGCTGTCGGAGTGAGGTGTCCATCACGTAACATTTACAGCCATAAATCACTTCCTGGGTCTCAGAAATCAGACACACTGAGAAATAAGACACTGAAACTTGATAAAGAGGTCTTTTCTTTTTTAGTTCAGCTTTTATTGGTCATCTGTGAGCATTGCTGAGGTTTATCCTTGGATTCAGCTCAATAAGAGGCCATTGTAAAATTTCTACTGTTTATAACCATTTTAAGTTTGTACAAAGCCATCCATTGCAAAGTACACTTTGGGGACTTTTTTCTAACGGTTATTCTTCCACTTCCTTTGGTTGTTGCTTGTTAGCTGCAGAAATGTTGGATGATTTTTGAGGTGTGAGTTTTTTTTAGACATTCCAACAAAGTTGGAAACAAGTTATTACTCTAAGAAAATTGCATGGAAGGAAATCAGATTTGTTCTAAAAAGCTAAAATCCCCCTTCTCTGTATAAAAATTTGAGGCCATGATCGCGCTTCTGGCCTGATTCTGATTGGATATTGGACCTCACTTCCTTGAAGAATTGGTAGAGCTAATCTGAATGTATTTATTTAACAGACTGCCTGTTCCAGAGGCTGTGTGTTTTATCTGCTTCATTATTTAATGTATTTGCGATCATGATCAGATGTAGGGAAACCCTATTTTTTTTACTCAGTCTACCAGTGCAGAGCATGATGCTACCGCCTCCATGCTTCACAGCTCGTGCAGCATTCTTAGGTTTAAAAGCTTCACACTGACAAATATTCTTTTATATAACAGTCCGATCATCGGGCCAGTTTAACTTGACAGAACAGCCTTTTGGGAATCCTTCCTGACCTGCCTATGTCCACTCTACCCTTGTCTTTAGAAGCTGCTCTCTCTGTCAACCCGAGTCGATGCCCGTACTTGGCAAGTGGGCGGTTAGCAGGTATTGCAATTGTAATTGTCTAAATAACACATTTTCATAGTGCTGACTCAAGGTCCCTTAAATAAACAGGTTTATCACATATATGTCCAACTAAGGAGGTAAATATTTTAGAAAACACAATTTCTGTGGCTGTTGCGCTTGTTGAAATTAAGAATATTGGGTTAAATGGCTGCTTGGCGGAGGTCTGGGCTCAGTGCTTTTCTAGTTTTTTTTTTCTTTTTCATTGAGGGCACTATTTGAACTTAAAAAAAGCTGGTTTTTGAAGCAATGTCTTATTTGTCATTTTTAGAAGGAAAGTTGAGTGAGAAAAAAAATCATTTTTAAGCAATATTGTTGAGCCCTCTGTTTATGCGCCTCCCCCCAAAGTCTAAATAAATACCTGTTAGGTGAATCTGCATTTTTTAAATTGCCATCAGGTGTGAGTGTTTGTGCTCCATGTTGCCCTTGGAAATCTGGCAACCTGCCCAGGGTGTACCCCGCCTTCGCCCATAGCCTGCTGGAGATGATCACCAGCTCCAACGTTACCTTGAGAGATAAGCTCGAGAAACTGGATGGATATTAATTGTGGCCTTTAGCCGTCAACAGTGCATATAAAATGTGCAATAGGTTTTTTAAGTTTTAAAAATTGTTTTTAAAGGTACTAAGAGTGCCTGTTTTTAGACTAATCAAAAAAAAAAAGAACACTAAATGAATCACTAAATATTTGGATAGCTGCAGCTCTAGTGTTTTGATTGTGAACTAATTTTTACAAACTGCATTATACTGCTTTAGATTAACAGGATAACTTGCATGTATGCAGGGTTTCATCATTGCACTGTATGCACAGACTGCAGCGCTGCGGGCCTTGATCTTTTATATTTGTCTAACAGTAGGTCAGATGAGCAGGACACACGTCTGCTCATGTTTCCTTCACTTTCTGGGGACCAAAAACTTGCATACCTCCATTTCTACTGTCTGTAGTAAACAATTGGTGGTGTGGTGGGGCTTTTTTGGGGCTGCTGTCACGTTTTGCAGCATTTACATAAAATGAGGGTGACTCTGCGGTTTCTGCCGTTATTTTAACGAGGTAATATTTACTGTGCTCATCATTGCAAAGCAGCAGGAGTGACTCAGCAAACTGTGGCATTCGATTTGCTGCCCCCATCCTATCAGTTCACATTACAAAGCTTGCATCTGACAGTCTGCCTTCTATCAATGCTGTAAGTGATCCATTTTGTCTGAAGTTTTTTTTTTTTATAGCATTTTTATGCCGTTTCTGAGATGATTTCATTTTCTTATACGCCGTTACATTAAGCAGACACTTCTCACTTTCAACAGGGCGTTCAACACTGACAAGGCATTTTCATTGTTTGATGTCAACAGGAGGGATCTTAATGCCTTCATGCTACAGGAGCAGAGCTGTGTGACACTAAAAAGCCTTAGGGGCTGACGGTTATGTAAATTTGCCCTAACTCCTGAATGAGCTGCTTATTTCTGCAGCAGGAGGGTCGCTGGTAGCTTACAGTTAAACATGTGGTGAAATTTCCTGCAGACAGTAAGTGTGTGTGCTCATCATGACCCTGTCTAAACTGCTCTTCCCTCCTTGTGTTCAGATGGAGGTAGTGGGACAGACCGTGTCCTGCCCGCCGCCTCTCAGGCAGGTCAGAGACTCGTGGAGAATCACTGTAAGTTCAACCTGCAGCCTGCCAGCCTGTTAACTAATCAGTCTCTGTAGCTAATCATTGGACCAAAAATAAAAGAAATCCTCCAGGCAGAAAAAGAAGCCAGTCTTTAATCATCTATTTCAGCTCAAGAACAGAAGAGGCTCTCTTTTTCACAATGAAATATTAACCCTAACTGCTTTTGCACGCAGAGTTAGAAGCTTATTGTGCAACACTTTCATTCTCTGCAGACCATGTTGAACTAACGAGAAAGAAATCAATTCAGTGGAGCCATTTTTTGGCAGCGCAATGAACCCAACGACCTGGCACGTAGAATTTAAGGCATGATTTAGTCCAAAGGTTAAAATGTTATATGCATGTTTTGGTTTTCTTTCATTTAAAGACTGTCTTAAAATGATTTTGTTTTAATTGATGAAAACCATTTAGATTTTCAGACACCTGCTGTCAGTCCGAGTTGTGTTCATATTAGAGAAATAAAAATAAACATTTACTTCTTTCTTTTAATTTATTGAGATGCTGATTTAGAAACCCTGATTTACAATTCTAAAAATTCTATTTCCATGGTGCAATGACTGACTTGTGAGCATTTAAAATTTTGTATATATATATATATATATATATATTTTAAGAATATATAACCATCGGGTAACTTTTCCTTTTCAGTTGTGGAAGCAGGAGCAAATCAGCCAAGCAAAGGCCAGTCCTTGCGCGAGGGAACAAAGATTCATTATGAAATCTTTGAGTGGCTTAGAAATGACTAGAAAATAAATTTTTATAGTTTCAAACAAACATGTTCGCAAACACCCATGATTACCTCCTGGTCCGGCTGCAGATTCACAATATTAAACTTGTGTGAAACAAGTTTAAAATAAAAATTTCAGAAAGGCCTTTTGGTAAAAAAAAAAAAAAAACAACAAAAAACAACCCAATTTTTAAAATCAAAATAAAATAATATATATATTTTTGTGCCCGTAGTTGAGAGCTCATCCATATATGGTAGTGCCTTCCTGTTTCAGGGTGGCTTGGCTCCATAGGGTCGGTCTGTTTGTCAGTGTTCCTGTGATTCAAATCAGTCCTGAAAACCAATAAAAATGCAGGTGGTGATCAATTTCTTTGATACTTTTTTAGGATGTAAAATATATTTGCTCTTTAAGCCAATTAAGACTATAAGAGCTGGAATACTATTATAGTTTTAACAATCCATCATGAAAAACCAGCTATTTATATTTTAATGTATTAAAATTAGGCATATTTCAATTAGGTCAATAAGGTTTTTTTCTTCCATATAACATCATTCATCCATAAATGTAGGCCGTGTCGTTAACGCTGATTAAATAAATGTTATGGTGTAAATTCTGTTCGGCTGCTGTTGTCAACAATCAACTCCAGAACATTTGATCCATTCTTGGCAGGTATTATAGGCAGCCTTATTTCCATTTTGTTTGTAAAACGTAAAATTTTAAACAATAAGAACAATAGCTGTAATTAGACATTAGCTTAACAATCTTAACATGCAAGCAAAAAAAAAGACAAATGTTGATAATTGGAATCAGAGAAATGTAAAGTTCAGTACTGCTGCTTTCCTTTCCTTCACTGTTTGACAAGTTAATTGGAAGAGTTTGTCAGTTTTACTCTGACCTGATGTGTTAGACTAAAGGCCTGGTTATACTCCTGCAGCAGTGTGTCGCAGTGAGCTTGACGCAGACATTTTTGATTTATGCCCAGCATTGAAGCGTGGTCTGCGCTATAGGCTGTGGGTCTAGATACGGCGAGGCGATTACGAAGTGGGGGCGAGTTTGTCCGGCAATGGAGGTACATGACAGTTAAAAAAAAAAAAAGCAGGGATTCAGGTGGAAAGGGGTCCCAGCGTTCTCGCACACCTCGCACTTCTAGCTGGTCCAACTTCACGAGTTGTTTTCAGCAATTTCGGTCATAAAAACAAAACAAGCCGGCGTCCTGTCTACGGCGCTGTCTGTGCTCACCTACAATTTGGGAGAGGTGCAGGAGAGTGTCTGTGGAAGGGGCGGAGACGTTTTTTTGTTCACTGCGACGCAGACGACCTAGTTTCGAAGTATAAATCAGCCTTAAGAGCTCTGCTACAAGCATGTTGGCTGCGATCTTTGAATTTGGTGTGATTCGATAAGTGTTCAACTTCTGTCTTGTAAGGTTGTGCAGAAAGGGAGACAAATATTAAACATGACTGGTATGCAAACGTTTTTGCACCAAGCTTTTATAGATATCCATGTTGCTGAGGCCTCAGTTGAGGCTGAATGCTGCTGGATTTGAATAAATGTTATATCAGCTTAGGGAGTTAAGATAACCTGTGAGAACATTTCATGAACTACTCCACACCAGTTTTTCCCTCCTGTGTAGAACAGTAGGAGTGTTGGTCTGCTGTAGTCAAATGTTCTGAGAGCTGCACAAAAGGGGTCTGAAATGTCTTAAACCACATGCAAATCCACCTCTGGCCCACTTGGTTTTATTGTTTTGTCTGAAATAAACTGTAAACTGTGCAGATTTAGTCAAAGGGAAATATTGTGGGGATATTCAAAGCTGCATAGTTATGCTGCTCTGTTTGGACCTCTTTCAGCATCTCTTGTGTCCCTGAATGTGACAATGATATCTGTATAATTACACCAAAATTTTCTTATCATTTCCTCTCCACAATTCTCCATCCGTTTGTAGAGATCAGGTGTAGCATATGGGTAGTAAAAGTCACTCGATAAGGTGAACATATTGTTGACATGAATGAAAGGTGCTGGAATTAAGTATTCAGGTATCGTACAGGTATGTGAGAACATTTCTGACGTAAAACAAAAATGTTAACAACTTTAATCCAAAGTGTTGAAGTTGATTCTAAAGAAGGCACTACAGCTTTAATACATATTTTAAACTTCCCACCTCTTTTTATTTCCATATAAGCTCCATTTTTTTTATATTTATAGATCTGTTACATCAGATCAACTAAAATAAACCTTTTGTCCTTTAAGCTGTCCTTAAATGTGTTTTGTAGTATCTACTAATGGCTGATAAAGTCAACATGCTGGGCGTAACAGTATTGGGTTTTGTGTTGACTCTGTAACTCCATGTCTTGTGAATGACGGCCTGGTTCTGGATGTGCACCCCTTGTTTTGACAGGAGCTGCACGATATTGGATAAACATTTGAAATTTGAGGATGTTGCCATTATGAATACAATTAGCAATTACATGTTATGGCATCTGTCTGCATTGATAGGACAGACTCCTCCTGCCTTCATAGTAGGCTAATATGAAGTTGAGAAGACATGAGGGAAAGGACCAGGGCGTTCAGACAGATCTCTGATGCACGTAATTTGTACATTGATATTGTAATAATGATGGCTTGGATCATCTTGTGGAGTTTGAGAATTTACATTATTAGTGGGAGTATAACATCTTTATTTTGTCCTCTTTAGATGATGATATATCTTCAATAAGCTAAATGGTTAGAATTAGTATAATATATGAATCCTCCAGGGTTTTTTTCTCCCCCATCAGGGTATAAAATGTAAATAAGGTGCGTTTGTTGTTTTTCATAAACAGACCTTTTACCTCACATTGCTGCTGCTTCTTGCTAATATGGCGGTTTGAACAGCTGCAGGAAAACTAATAGCATGATCAATTGATAAATGCTGGGTCATCTATGAATTCAGTCATTCCTAATTAAGATGGCCTATTCACAGGATATATGGTTATTAAAACGAATTTAAGTATTAAACTTAATTTCTAAAGATACAATTATGTCACCCTTTACATCCATCTGTGAGGTTTCTATTCCTCATCTATGGTGTGTTGGCTTCTTCCTTACTGCGTGGCGTTTAAGCTCATACAAGTACAAAAGTGGGTATCCTTAAACAAAGACTAAAGTACACTCTTGGATTTTGTACTGAGAACCGAGAGCTGGTTGATTAGACTGGGATTTAGTTTTGCTACCAACGTTGTACTTCTCTGGTGACGTCTTTTGTTTCTACTGGAATGTTTTTAGTAGATTAAATCCTCTTTAATCACTTGTTTAAAACTGCATTGTTTGTTGTAATCGTTGTGGAAGCTGAACTTTGGTTTGCATTTTTCGGCACTCAACACATGTAAATGAATGGTATAAATGTGTTAATGCCTCCAAAGCTGAATGGCATTCATCCACGCTGCTGTCCAACACCAATCACTGTGACACAGGAATTCAGAGCATGATTAAACCAGTTAAAGCAATGCATTAACGAGCGCTGCAGTCAAGGATTGTATGTCTGCTCTTTGGGGCTGTTTTTTTTTTTTTTTTTTTCTTTTTTTAATCACGATTAATCAATTTTTAGACTTGGTAAAACACGTTTATCTTTTTATGGATATACAAATTGCTTGAAGCAGAAGGTAATTTTTTAAAAATAATTTCTCTTTGTGTGTTTCAAGGGCCCTAAAAGGTCAACGGCTAAAAAGGAAACTAAGGAGAAGAGGGAGAGCAACGAGGAGAGCAAAGAAAACCTGAAAGCCAAGTCAGACGACTCCGGAGAGGAGAAGAACGGAGACGACGACTCGCAGAAAAATGGGCCCAAGAAGAAAGGTGAATATCAGTTAAAAATTTAAGTCCAGAAGAAAAATAGATTGAAATGATCCCCTTCTAAAATGTATATAATGTCTTTTGTTTATTTTAGACTTAGACTTGGACAACCTTTATTGTCATTTTATATAAACAGAAGTGTACGCAAAATGAAATTTGGTTTTGTATAGCTTTGAGAACATTTCCATTCCTTAAGGTGCAGCAGTGATCGAATGTAAACGGTGTGGGAGAGAAAAAAAAACGGGTGGAAAAAATTAAATATGTCGAGTGCAAATACGCACCAAAATGGTAGTTTTTAAAAATTAATTTTTAATTCTGAACTTAAATGTTTTGATGTTAAAGAGGAGCTTCTGTTGATAATTAGTTGGTAAATCTTAATTAACCTAATCTTTACAGATTTCCTACAGAGTCTGGTCTCAGTATTTTAATCCCGATCCCCCTTTTTAAAAGCTTTTTTTCCCTCTATATTTTTGTGTCCTTTTTCCTTACAGCCTCATCGTGTCCCTTCTGTCTTTCCTCATGCCCATCCTTCCATCTTTTTCTTGTCTTTGTCCAATTTTCCATCTTGTTCTTTGCTTCCTTCCCTGTTTCTATCTGCCTGTCTTCATTTCCTTCAAACTGTCTGTCCTTTCTCTGGTGTCCTTATTCCATCCTTTTTTCTTTTATAATTTTTTAATTTCTCCCTTCAGACTTTAATTTATTCTCTCGTTACTCTTTTATCTTCATCTTTTTCTTGCTTTCTTTCTTGAATTTAGAATATACATAATTTATTGGGAAGAAGCTGATCATCTAGGTATTATTAAAAAGGTAGTTTTTTCCTCAATTTTTGGAAGAAATAACTTCCACTTTAACAGCAGGCAACTGGAGTCACCAAAATGCTGCTAGAAACACAGAACTTCAAACGTTGAGACTATAGCTGTAGATTGTTGGAACTGGTGATCTAGATTGCCAGATTGTGGAATATAACAATAGCTCAGGGGTCACCAACCATTTCAAGGCTGAGGGCTACTTCATGGCTATTGAATCATAGGAAGGGCTACCAATACTGACCTATGAACAAGAGGGGTCAGAGTTCACCTAAACTTCATCCAAATTAAACACATTTTTATTAACTTTTAATTTCTAATTTTCCTTTAAACATTATAATTTTAAAATCTCTATGAATGCTAAAATGCCCTATATGATTACTATGATGAAATGCTCTATAAATGATTAAAAAGAAGATTCACAGAATAAAATAAAATTTCAAACTTAGCCCACTGCTGAGTTGCTGTTTTCAGAAGTCGTTGAGGGCACCCCATGTGGCCCTTGAGGGCCCCTTGGTGCCCGCGGACACCGCGTTGGTGACCCCTGCAATAGCTGAATATTAGTTCCTTTAAAATATTCTCCTTTTGTTCGATAGAAGCTGTCTGCAGAGTTTTTAAAAGGCCTGACGTGCTGGCTTTTTAGGGGGAGCACTGCTTCCATTTTTCTACTGCCTTGTGTTGGCAGGTAGCTGTTTTGGCTGCAGCGTCAAGGTTTTTAACTGGGGAAGGGAGACAATCTTCTCTGACCTTCACAACATGGTGACCTTCAGTGTTTTCTCTGTAAAGAGCTGAGATATTTACATGTGCAATCAAAACCACTTTTTCTTCTAATCAGAGATCCGATGAGACTAAAACTTCCTGTTTCTGGTTACTAAGGGAATATTTACCTCTTTGGCGAATATAATAGATATGTTTGTTAAAAAGAAAGAGAAGCTTACAAACCTAAATCACATCCTCTTTGTACACATAATTGCCAACCACTGGTGCAGCTGGAATATAATAGCACTTCTAGGATTTCTACTGATGTCTAATGTGAGACGCAGTTAACACCTAAAACATGAAACCAATCTCATTTTTAAAAAAGCTATTTTAAGCAACCTCTGAAGTTGTTCTGAAATGTGGCCAGATATTTTTTTAAACCTTATTAAATCCTTTTTGGTTTAAGACCTAGAACAGGAAGGAAGGTACGCAGCAGCTCACTGATGCTCCCTGTTGGCCAGGAGATGTAGTGCAGATGGTTTCTTTCATCCGTTTATCTATTCTCCATCTGGTCGTCTACCATCTCTGTTCATTCATCCAAGTTTGTTCAGCTTAACATATTTCAAATGGATATCTGTAGATCATTAATATGGTGAAGAACCGCTTTGATCGCAGTAAATTTTATCTGATTATTTAATAATCAACTTTATTGTCAACTACAATCTACATTGCAGTTGAGATTTCTGTTTCAGTACAAACTGTTCATCACAATACGTCACATACATTGAGGTGGAGTGGGGGGGGGGCTGAGAGGGGGAACTGTTCTACGGAGGCCATGCGTGCTGCAGAACACTGCATGTTGTGCGTTTTTATGGCTTCCCAGATTCCCACTATGAGGCGGTTACCTATAGCGCTGCCTTTTATCTCTGTGGAAAGATAGGAGCCACATTGTGGAGGGAGAGGGGGGAAAAAAGCATATTTCACACTTTATCCTTGACAGGATACGGTTTTAGATATGAAAAAATACCTCAGCCCAAGAAAAGCACATGTAACACAAGACATTTCAGCAGAGGGTCACATCGGAGGCGGAGTCACAATGCAAACTCTATTCCTTCAGCCTCTCTGTGCCTGTATTATTCAGGGACTGTTAAGTTCTTTAATACAGCTAAGTTTTTAGCAGTTGCTCTCCAGATTGGTTAAAATGGACCAAGTCAATTTAGATTTTTCAAGCAGCTGGATTGACCGACCTTCATCTAGGGTTATGTTCACTCCAAATTCTAAAGCAGAAAAAACATGCAAACTTTAATTATCTTTTTGACTGCATTATGGATGCAAGTTATGGACTAATGAATTGGTCTAAAGTCTATTGACCTTATGAATTGACAAACTTTTTTTTTACTTTTTCATAAAGCAAATCTTTTCATAATGTGAAGGGCTAAAGATTTTTTTTACAATGTGCTGAAAGGAAAAATTGTATATTGTTATATATTAACAATTAATCTGCCAGGTGTATTAAATGACTACATGTCTTACACTTAACTAAAACTCTGACGTGTGTATAAGATAAAACAAAACGGGAATCTGTTGGATTACTAAATAAAATAAAATAAAAGATTGAAAATGTGAAACATTTATTATTTCTAATTTACAGGATTGTAAAGCTATCATTAAAAGACATTTAAGCTTTCTTTATCACTTTCTTTATCACAAACGGATGGATCAAATTCTAATCTAATAAACCGTTAATCAACAATATCGTTTATTTGTTTCATTATTATGACAACCCAAATTTTTGCCTGTTTTATCGAGTATCTTTTTTTTCTGTAAACACCTTTAGCAATAAGTCCTTTTCTTCATGTACCTAACCCGCCATCTGAAGGTTTTGATCTTACCTGGCTGATATCATTATTATACAGCCAGGTCCTTTTCATGCTTGGACATTTTTATGTTTGTGGGGGGGGAGGAAATTAAAACATTTTATCTCGTACTGAATGTTTGTTTTTTTGTTTTTTTAATGAGTTGTTATAGATTCATATGGCTGGGGACAGGAAGGCTCTCCTGTAGAGGGTTGTCTCACAGTGGATCTATTGAAGCTTGTGACTGAGGATGCTTTATTGAAGCTATCTCTGGGATTTCCATAATTACGAGCATTTTATGACCATTTCTTCTTTGCACAAACATCTTCTGCTCGTATGGTCAGGAAGCCCAGCTAATAGACACTGGAGTCGCCTGTATGTTCCTGCATCCATGTTTCAGTGAAATACATTGTACTGCATTCCTAATACTCCTGCTGGGTCCTTATTCAGCTTAAAATTCATCTAACTTTTTACCCCATCCTTCTAATATTACCAGTTACAATCAATAGAAGAGATGAACGCTTTCTTATTTTTCTCTGCTCTTACACTTTATCCATGATGTTTTTAACCCACCTGGGATTTTTGGCTGGGTTGAAGTATTATTTGACCTTTTTAGATGTTAATTAGCTCCTCCAGTTTGGGGAAAAAACACTTGAACAATTTTTGAAATCTTGACAAATGTCCAAAAAAAAAAAAAAAAATCAAATGGGATTTAAGATCCTTTCAGTCATGCATCATAAAACTCGAAGTGGGGGAATAATGTCACAAACAGCAACACTGTGCGTCACCCTTGAGCAGCACAATTCTAGATGAGGTTAAAAATGTTTAGCTTCTGGTTAATATTTCAGGCTTTACATTAGTGAAACCATCAAATTTCTGTCAATATGCTAAAAATTGGAAGAAAAATTTATTTTTCTTTTAAAAGTTTGACGTAGAGAAAGAAAAGAACAGTAAACCTGCCAAAGCAGGAACTAAAACATTTAGTTCCTCCCTGACTGCTATACCTCTCCATGTTGTCGCAAACAGGAAACAAGCAGAAGTGGGTTCCTCTGATGATCGACGTGAAGCCAGAGGGTCCCAGGGAGCGCTCGGCCTCCAGGAACAACAGTAGACAGAACGAACACCAGCGCCTGCCTCCCAACGCCAGGAACGACCTCAGAGGTCAGTGTGGGGAAGGGGTCATCCCCACTGGAAACCAGTTTATGCAGCAAAGCTTTCAGGGAGTAACTGCAGTCACTAGATGGTGCTGTTTGACCGAGCCGTGGTTCACAGCCTGCAGGATGTGAACAGATAACTATTAAACTTCTGCTTTGACAATGGGGTAGTAAACTAGTGAGGTCAATGGTTTAAAACATTCTATAAGACTTATTGGATAAGGTCAAAGGTCACAACGGTCTGTGGATTTAATGTCAAGTTTGCTGTTTGAGGGGCTGATTTGTTTTCTCTCCTGAAGACTGGCACAGTCAAAAGTACGAGCGGGAGTGGCGCGATGACCATGACGAGGTGTCCAGTGTGAAGAGTGAGGGGGCGCCGTTCCGCGGAGGGTTCAGAGGTCGAGGACGTGGAAGAGGAAGGGGGCGAGGACGAGGCCGAGGAGGCAGAAGTAGGCTTTTTGTTTTCTTCTTCTCTACGCAAAATCTCCCATTTTTATTGCCGGCATTTCGCTTTATTTTAAGTTCCTAACTACTGATGGATTATTGCATGAAAGTGACATAAAATCTGAAGCTGGTTTGTTAATCTCCTGTGCAGGTCACTACGACTACCACTACGGCTACAAGTCGTATGACCCGAAGGACGGACAGTACGGCCAGAAGTACGGCAACTCTGTCACCTACTACTACGACAACATGAGCAGCAGCGAGCTTTATTCTGTGGACCAGGACCTTCTGAAAGACTACATCAAGAGACAGATGTAAGCGTGGCTTTCAGAGATGTTCCCTCTAAGGAGCGACAAATATGGTGGGCTTCTTGTTGCTGTTAGCAGCTCTAATCTGCAGAGCTGCTGTAGAAGTGATGAGCTCCTCATGTCTCTTCTCTGACTGAACATTAGTGGAGAAAGATTACAGCTCTGATCGCAGCATCGATCAAAACCACATTTAATCCTCTAAATGTTTACAAATAAAATTCTACTGGGTTTTCAGCACTAATCTTTTTATTAGAGTATTATTTGACAGAAGCCTTTGAATTTGGACTATTGGTTCTAACATAAAGTGTATCTTATTGCTTCTCTGTTTACTCCTGGTTATACTTTGTTTAGTTATTGATTTTTAACTATGCTGATAAAACTGATCAGCTGTTCAGAGGGTCTTAAACATGCAGCTCTGGAGATCCTGAAACGTCAGAATAAATGTTTTAAATGTAAACAAGTGTTTTATTTATAAGGCAGTCCTCAAATAAAACTAAAATTGAGTTTTTGACGATAAATTTGACAATCTGCCATTCTTAACATTACTTTGTTAAAAGCTTACATTAACTGTAGTTGGGTAAAGCTTATTTCCTGAATGAGGGAAGCCTTAATTTAATGCTGAACTTAGCAGATGACCAGACGTTGTCTCCTGTTTTCCATAGAGAGTACTACTTCAGCCTGGATAACCTGGAGCGGGACTTCTTCCTACGGAGGAAGATGGACCAGGAAGGTTTCCTGCCGGTTGGACTCATCGCCAGTTTCCACAGAGTTCAGGCCCTCACCACAGATGTCAACCTGATCCTGGAGGTAAAAATGCATCAGAAATGTTGATGGTATAATTATCAGCATCATAAACTGCCAAAAGAAGACTTAACTTTTGTCGGCCTGATTTTTTTTTTTTGTGCTTGAATTGGTGCAAAGTATTAATATTTGACCCATCCAGACTAATGCAGATATCTTTCAAAGGTGAATATTTGGCTGCGAAAACCCTGATATTAACAGTAAAATTTGGATTTTTAGAAGCCGAATATTTGGTGCATTAAAATAGGACTGTGAGAATAAATATTTAGCATAACTCTTCTGCACATTTTAAAGGTTCAAAGCACATTAGAAGCGTCGTTTTCAGTTTTGTTTTTCTCCATTGATTGTGATAATTTTAGATAAAACTGGAAACCTGTCCTGCAAAGTTTTCTTCGCTTACAGCTGAAACCTTTAAAATATTTTATTAGGGTTTAATGCAAGATCTAAATCTAATCGGAAAACTATGGGAAAACTTTAAGGCGTCTTCTTTTTTTTTATGCTTAATGTAATTTTCCTCTTTATGTTAATGTGCAGTTTAATGGCCACCTAGTGGGGCAGCATGATAGTTTCAGCCCATTGTCAATAACGTCATCATGAGCTAAGCAATAGAGAGAAATGTTGTGATTTAAGGAGTTTTATAAATGTATTTTCAGTTAGAAATGTTCAGGTTGAAATAATCTTTGCTTAGTAAAACTATTTAACATTTAAGCCTTCTGTAGAACAGAAAATCGCACAATTTTTTTCCACATTTCAGAAACCCCTGATCTCATTAAAAAACTTTTAACTTGTTTTTTAATTTATTTCTAACTGTAAATAAATACAGGTGCCTGGAGACAAATTAAATTGCTTCTAACAGGCAGTTTGTATCAGCAAAAGTTTTATTTGGAAACATGTAAAGACAGTAAAAATAAAGATTTCAAACTCACCGGATGAACCGTTAATGTAGCGAAAAAAAAGAATTTCTGTGATAGTGGCATGTTTATGTATGCTTTTCTTTAACACGCAGTGTTTTTGCTATTAGGCTTTAAAGGACAGTAAAGAAGTGGAGATTATCGACATGAAGATCCGTCGGAAGGAGGATCCTGAAAAGTGGCCTCTTCCAGGCCTGATGGTGCCGAACCACACACACACAGACTTCTCACAGCTCATCAACTGTCCTGAGTTTGTTCCCAGGCAGATGACTGAGGAGCTCAGAGGTGAGAATCTGCAGGAAAAAGAACAATCTGCCTCTTTGTTTACTCCTTTTTTTCTTTTATTTTTTTCAATCAGAGAAATCCATTTTGTAAAAATGCACTTCTCTGGTCTGACCCACCGATTCAGATTTGGACTTATTTGAATAGTTTCTATTTTGACTCAAAAAAATGATGGTTGTTTTCAGATTTTAGTTTTGAATCCAATAGAAACAGTGAATTAGACATTCCCCACATGTGCATACATAGTTATCTTTATCTGTTTTGTTTGTTTAAACTAAACAAAAAGTGCATGGAGGTGCATGTTGCTGAACGATGGCGTTTATAGCTTAAAATTGGAGTAGGTGTCAGTTTTGATACATTTAATGAAAAGAAACCTCTTGCTGCATTAGATTAACTGAATAAATCTGTGTCTGCCGCAGGATCCTCCAGGTCCTCCACCCCGGTGCAGCAACAGACCAAGACTGAAACAGACATGTCAAACCTCAAAACAATGCCAAAGGGCCTCTCTGCCAGTCTGCCCGACTTGGACTCTGAGTCCTGGATCGAGGTGAAGAAGAGGCCCAGACCTTCGCCTGCCAGGCCAAAGGTAGGAACAGTTCAAATTTCCACGGTCCCCCCCCCCACAGTTCATCTCATTATATTAAGATCCAGAATAAAAATCCAGAGTAAAATTGGCTAGTTTCATATCATCATGAGTATTCCACATCTTACTTTTTTCCTTGTTTGTTTCTTTTTTGTTTTTTTAAATGAAGCCATAAAGCTGGTGTTTGTTTTTGCACTTCAGTTTTCATTTTTGCATATTTTCCATCTCTTAATTTCCTTCCCTTCCTTTTGTTCTCACACTCCCTCCACTGATTCAGGCCCCTTCGTTGCAGCAACAGAAAGAAAAAGACGATTTGCTGCGCTCTCCGGTTCCCCAGTCTGGCTCTTCGCCCACCCCTGTTGCCTCAGGAAATAAGGTGAGGAGCTACCTGAGGGGAAGAGAAGGTTAAACATTTTTTATGCATGGATGTCCGATCTTTCCTTTTTTGCACCATTGTGTGCAATGTTGTGATCCTAAAATACTGCCTGGATGCAGTGTCGGCTGAAAGCCTCCAGAGGGCACTAGGGACATTATGTAACAGAAAAGGACAGGGCTTCTATACAATCTGGACTTTTCTTTCACCATTTTTAAGTTTCTTAAAAGTTGTTAAAAAAAAAAAGTAAAATAAGGGTCACAAAATTATTTTCAAATTCTTCAGTATCCTGAAGGTCAGAACTATAATATTAGTTAATGAATGGAGCAGTTTTTGTGTTGATTCAGATGCAAATTATATCATTTCAAAGGATGGTTCTCCAAGATGAGACCCTGCCTCTGAATCCAGAAACATTTTAACGTTTTGATGTCCAGCTTATAGTTGTATATATTATATGTTGGACTGAACCTGTGCATTTTGAACTGGTTCTGGATAAAGTACCAAAACTAAATGGAATGCATTATTTTCTTATTTCAATATTTACTTGGTAAATTTTAAAGAATAATGTAAATATTTTCCAGAAGTTTTTCCTGACATCCTAAAAGGTGAAAAATTATCAGACAATCAAATGAAAATTAGAACTTTCCAATTAAGAACATTTAAGCATCTCAAGAGGATTGTTTTTGCAACAAAGATACTAAAAGTAACTCGAGCCTTTGGTGATTGATTAGATGTTTTAAAAATTAGATGTTAGAAATGGTAAATCCATGCAGTAATATCACAGTTACATAGCCTAGTAAACTAGCCCCACCCGCCAGCGGCCAAAATAATTTTTGCCTGCGTGTGGGTCTAGCTGCAATCAATGCCCCGAGCCCTAGAACTGACGGGCCAATCACAACGCAGAGATGTGTTTTGAATTTCTGGAGGGGTTTTGAGGGCGTGACGACAAAGCTGCGCAACGCTGGACAAAGCACAACAAGGAAGATGGCAACAACTATTGAACAGTAGCATGCACTGCGGCAGCAGCAGCTTTCAATGGAGCGCTCCATTGAAAGTTAATTTCTCTTTTCTGTTGCTGTTGTTCAATAAAAGTACATTTTGAGATCATTTGAGGTAAGAATGTTATACTTTAAAGCATCATTATATGGTCCATTTACCCATTTAATGCGTAATTATAAAAGCGTTCCGAAGTTGAGAGGACTGTGGCAACCAGCGGACCTCTGAGGCTAACGGCAGCCAGGGCTAACTGTAACCCGTCTGCAGCGGCCATCTCTCTGCATAGCCGTGTGTGAAGGACCGCTGGCTCTGATGGCGATTTTTGACTCAGCTTTGGAATCAGTTTTGGAGGGATTAGACTTGGGTTTTCGTTGAAACATGAGCAGGAAGAGGCTCTACGCTTATTAATTTTTTTAAAAGACGAAATTCGCCGTTTTTTTTCGACAGGCTGTTTGTTTATTCTCCCCCACCAGCTTCCTGTCGCGCTTACTACGTCACAGTCAGTTGCGCTCATTGGTCAGAGTGTTTGCCAATAGGCGCAAACATGGTTTGAAAAACAACGGGTTGTTTTCATCAACAATATTGCGTTGTCTCATTCATCAGGGCCTGACTAAATTACACATTTAATCTCACATTAAGTCTGATTTATCAGGCTAACAGTTGCTTACTTTCCTGCAACCCTGCTGCCCCAAACTGCTAAAGTTCATTTGAAGACTTTTCATCATAAAAATGGAAAAATATGCAGCTAAAAAAAACAAAAACAAAAGGTTTTATTTTTGATTCTTTTGAAGAAGCAGCAGTAGATGTATAATTGGAGCAGCTGGTGGCCATTCAGAGAAGATCAAAGGAGCTTATTTCATCATGAAAGGCGGCTGGAAGTAAATATGCTGAGCTCAAGTAAATATTTGGTGTGAGAATCTCACTGCTTGAGACGGAGATAAAAAAAACCACAGCTAATATTAAAGTACTAGACCTGCTATTATAAACCAAACATCGAAGCAACTATTTTACTGCTGCTTGAAGTAATCAGTTTCTGTACTCTTCATGGTGTTGATGTTAAGATTCAAAGACAAAATACTTTGTAGAACTTCTGATATTGGTTCTGCTCTTTCTGTAATAATACAGAGAATAACAGGTTTATCTAAGCTTGTTAACCTAAGGCTACATGCTCAGGTAAACAGCCTGCAGCGTAGAGCCTTTTCCTGCTCACGTTTCAACGAAAACCCCACGTCTAATCCTTCCAAAACTGATACCAAAGCTAAGTCAAACCGGAGCTGTTTAATAGTTGTTGCCATCTTCCTTGTTGTGCTTTCTCCAGCGTCGCTCAGCTTTGTCGTCCCGCCCTCAAAACCCCGCCCGCTTTTCAGAAATTCAAATGTGTTTTGAATTTTTGCGTTGTGATTGGCCCTTCAGTTGTAGGGCCTGGGGCATTGATCGAGGCAAGACCAAACTCACAGGCAAAAATTAATTTGGCCGCTGGTGGGTGGGGCTAGTTTACTAGGCTTGTGTTTTGTGTCCTTGTGTTTTTTCCAAACATCCAAATTTGCCTTTCAAAACAGCATAGGAAACCGGCTGACATTCAGTACACAGCAACAGGTAGGGGAGGGACAAGCATAGTCTGTAATCCTCTGTTGGTGTGGCTTATTTGTTGCTGTTGGAGGCACCTACTAAGTAATTCTTGTTGACTAATCTAGTCAGGAAACGTTTTAGTGAAGAACATGTAGGAACCGTAGTTTCAGAAGCTGAGAGAATGCGTTCATGAAACTTCTGTCTGTCGGAGCAGGATGGGGCGGAGCAGGACGAACCCGAGGAGCTGGACTTCATGTTCGACGAGGAGATGGAGCAGATAGACGGACGCCGCAACACCTTCACCGACTGGTCGGACGAGGACTCGGACTGCGAGCTCGACGACCACGACGTCAACAAGATCCTGATCGTGACGCAGACGCCGCCCTACCTGCGGAAACACCCAGGGGGCGACCGCACAGGGCACCACACGTCACGCGCCAAGCTGACCAGCGAGTGGGCTAAGGTCATCAACGATGGACTCTTCTACTACGAGCAGGACCTATGGGAAGACAATTACGAACCGGAGTACGCCACCATCAAGGTGAGGGGGGGTTCTACACCTTTCTGGCTGTGTCACCGCTTCCATGCGGCGTTATTGTGTTTTCAAAGCTTTTCTGCCCGAGACCAGAGGAGGAGGAGCTTTCTACCTCTTCAGTTGGAGCTTTTTCTGGATTAAGAGTTGAAACAGAGCGGTTTCTCTATTGTTACCACCGCAGCCTATTGTGTCATTGTTGGGCTGGACCTTCACGTGTTGTCCAGCGTATAGCCAGCACCACATGGAACCGTGGTAGCTTGTTTATAAATAGACCCCTCCTACAAGGCCTTCACCTGACGGGGGGCTGATGAACTGCTGGGGGGGAGACAAAGATGGACGCTCAAAGACCTGGAGACCCTCAGAACGTGGGTCAGATTTCATCTTCCTGAAAGGAACTCTGTGTTGTCATGTTTAGCTGTGGACCGTTCAGGGTGTTAAGCTCCGGTTTAAAGGTGAAGCGGGTGTTTTGGGCGGCTGTCTTTTGCTGCTGCATCTCAGTTACCAGACTCCTGAAAATAAGGTCTACCGATGAGCCTCCTAAGATCACCTGTTAACCTTCCCTCTGTGGATTTATTCTCCTGCTGTTTTTATCAATGGATGCTGACTGATCCGTTCTCTTAACTTTCTGTGGATCATTTTGTTTTCTCAGATTGTTCAGATGCTTTTTTCTTACTTTTGCAGCAAGAGGTGGAGAACTTCAAGAAGGTCCACCTGATCAGCCGTGAACAGTTCGACTGCCTGACACCTGAACCCCCTGTTGACCCCAACCAGGAAGTCCCCCCAGGTCCCCCCCGCCCACAGCAAAGTAAGGACACAAAAACTGTCTTAATTTTGTTTTCATACTAATAATCAAGTTTTATCTGAATTATTATAAATAGGCGTTGGAATGACGTTTTTTGTATATGTTTTAAATACTCTCCTGACTTTTCCAAAAACTCCAGTAAAATAATTTACTTGGAGATGGAATAAAATTGGTGGTTTTAACCTTTTTATAAATAAAGGTTATTTCCCTGTAAGATATCACTGAAATATCACATGGAGATTTATTTAATTTATGTTTTTGCTTGTTTGTTTTTTTTCCAATAAAATTCACTACTTGGGGCATGATGGTGGCGCAGGAGTTAGGCGTGCAACCCGTTGACCTTTGCCCCTCTCTCCCAACCCCATTTCCTGTCAGCTCACTTTCAAGTAAAGGCCACTAGTGGGAAAAAAAACACAAATACTTTTAACATAAGTAAATCATGCTTTTTGTGTTTTCAACACAAAAACAAGGCTTTGTTAGGCTACTGTATAAAACCTTGAACTCGACACTATTCCTGACATTTTGAATTGAAAAAGCTTCCTGGATGGGAAGCGAAACTTCTTCAAACTTGGAAACAAAGTCCAGTGGATTGTTTTTTATTTTTATTTTTTTTAATACTTTTAACACCATTTTCGTTTATGAAACATAAGTCTATTTATGAAGTGATTTAAGTACTTTGCCTAATATTATGAATGTAAACTCTTATTTAATATGCTACCACTTCTTAGACTCTTCTGTTTGCCTAAATAGGTTTCAGTTTTAGAAATCTTTGGTGTTTAATAGTCTAATACTGAGTTATGGGTGGCACAGGGCTGAGGTGATGCCATCACTGCATCAGACATTTTGAGCAGGTCGATCTAAATCATGGAGTGCTGTATTGATTGGTCACATGACATCTGTGGTTGGATCATCTGTATTCGATCTGAGACGCCCTTGCTGCATCCTTGGTCGCTCATTGTTCACTTCCTGTTTCCAGTCCCCACAGACGCTTTAGCAAACAAACTCTTTGGTGCTCCAGAGCCGTCCTCTGCAGCCCGCTCTCTCCCCACCACCGTGCCTGAGTCTCCAAACTACCGCAGTGCCCGGACGCCCCGCACGCCTCGCACCCCCCACCGCAAGGACCCGACCATGACCCCACGGTTCTACCCAGTGGTGAAGGAGAGTCGTCCCGTTGATGCAAAGGTACACCGCCCTCTGCGATGGAATGCTGACTGTTCGTGAGGAATAGTGATCAGCTATATCATTGATGCCATTTTTTGTGTTGTTTCAGACACCAAGGAAGAGGAAGACTCGGCACAGCTCCAATCCGCCTTTGGAGTGTCACGTGGGCTGGGTGATGGACTCCAGAGAACATCGCTCCCGCACCGCCTCTGTCAGGTAGACTTTAACCTGATGAAATCAGCGCAAAGAGTTTTTCCAGTGCTGTCAGACTATGACTAAACATTTGTGTCCTGGTTGTCCCGCCAGGTTTGCCACATTTCTGGTTATTCTGAATCTTTTCATTATCATTGGGAATTAAGGCGCAATATAAAGAAAACAGGACAGAGAGAAGAATTATAGATTGTAGTTTACTCTCATATATCAGTACTTTCTTTGATTCTTCTCGATACGATGTCTGCACAACACCTTAAGATTTCACCAAGATCTATACCAGGTGTTGGAACAACTGGAAGTAAAGGTCGTCCTGCCTGCCCATATATCTAATTGTTAAGCAGAGCTTGAATATGGACCTGTTGTGCATGTATAATCTGATGCTGCGTTCTTGGAGCCATGAACACTTGGTACCCTTTGTTCTCGTGTCTTTCCCATTTTAAGGGAGCAGTCAAGCTGGTCTGAGTGCTACGTCCCTTTTACATGCAGATGATAAAAAAAACTAGAAACTTCCATATAAGAAAAATGAATAATAAAACTAAAGGCTTCAGGAGTTCCCACATTTATAGGAACATTCACTCACTCACTCCCCTTCCCTTCCCCTTTAGCTCCAACGCCAGTCCTTCTGAAGGCACCCCTGCCCTGAGCAACATCGGCTGCACGCCTCAGTCCCTCCCCAAGTTCCAGCACCCGTCACACGAGCTGCTGAAGGAGAACGGCTTCACGCAACATGTTTACCACAAGTACCGCCGGCGCTGCCTCAACGGTGCGTCCCCTAAGCATCTGCTGGTTGCAGCTCTTATTTATTGAAATATAACCGCTTAAACTGATGTTATTTCCACCAATCACAGAGAGGAAGCGGCTCGGAATTGGCCAGTCACAGGAGATGAACACGCTCTTCCGTTTCTGGTCGTTCTTCCTGCGGGATCATTTCAACAGAAAGATGTACGAGGAGTTCAGGCAGCTGGTGGTGGAGGACGGCAAAGAGGGCTACAGGTAGCGATTGGATGGAGGAGGGTTTAAAACATGAGTGATGTAGTTCAGGGTTCAAAGCAGGAAGCTGCTTCTGTTCTGCAGGTACGGTTTGGAATGCTTGTTCCGGTACTACAGCTACGGCCTGGAGAGGAAGTTCAGACCGGACATCTTTAAGGACTTCCAGGAGGAAACCATGAAGGATTACGAAGCAGGTGAGGAAACCAGCAGCAGTTTTTAAATAGGACACATCTAATGATGACTTTATGACAGACAGGTTTGATTTTAGGAAGTGGATAGAAAATATAACATGAGTTTTAATATCTGAATATTGTGGCATGTAGCCGTAAAAAGAGGAGATGGCAAACATTTTTAAATTGAATTAAAAAACGAGGAAGAAATTGTTCTGGCTGAATCTCAGAACTAAAGACAAGATGAAAGAAGCTAAATGTAGGTCAACCTCAATAGAGGCTTGATGGAGGTCCAAACCACTGATCTCCATTTATTCAGTGGATTGCTGACAGCCCGTTAGTAGTACGGGATCGAAGTGAAGCCACCGGCTGCCATGTTGGTACTCCCTAGTTAGACCATGCTCGGTGTAAACAATACCTGCACTCCAGCATCGAACAATGATGATTTTCTCATTTTCAGAAGGGCTTAAGGGCTTAAAATAAATATAAATTCCATCAGTTTGACTGACACTTGCTGTTTCATAGCATAAGTAGATTACTTTAACTTATAATAAAAAAAATAGGCACATCACATTGCATAGTCATTATGAAGTCTATAAATATGATCTAATATGATATATTATACAAACTCATCACAGCAACATTAATGTGTTAATGGAGCATAATAATAAATGTGCCAAAAGTGCTTAATGGATGATGTACACCGAATATACATGTATTGATTACATTGTTATGGTAATTGCGTATTCTATATAATTTCAAGATTTCACATAAAGTCTGAATTACAAATACATTTCTGTTAAGGCTATAGTGTGTTCCTATTTGCAAATTATTATGCATGCATGAAGGCATATACTTTTATGCTGTGTCCGTGCATTAGCCTTTGACATTTCGCAGTGAATTACTTTCTATTTTGTAATGTTAGACACAATGTCGAGTCTAACTGTCAATATCTTTGAGTCAGTCTGAAATAGCCAGACTAATGTTGCGCTACATACTATACTATAGGATACATTGCCGTATATATGGATTTTCTTGGTTAGTACATCCACTGACTGAAATTACCTGGGAAATGTCTTCTACAGCAGACAAACTGCTTGTTTTTGCAGTCAAATGTTACACATGTAGGCATTTTTACTGCACATCTCCATGGGGAGTACCAATATGGCCAATTTGGCTTCTTTTTTTGGGCTATCAGCAATCCAGGATGGGTGTTAATGTCCCCTCCTCAGGAACTGCCATCCTGACACTTTTAGATGTATCTGTTCCCCATCAAATTTGAATCCGATGCATAGAGGGTCCGGAAAGTGGCGCATCTAGACAATGCAGCTTTTAAGGACTGGACTGGGACAGGAGGAAAACCCTTTTATCAAATTATGTGTGTTAGCTTGGCCTCGTCAAAGTCCTAAAGGGAGTTGACTTATAGTAATAGAAGACTTAGAGGAGAGGGGTGCTCTGCTAAAGATTGAGGCTCAAAATAAATGCATGCCACACTTTTCAGACATTTTGGTTGTAAGGGATATGAAATGGTAAAAAGTTTTTTAAGGGGTTTGAATACTTAAACGACACAGAATCGACCTTGTCTTTATTGAATAAATGAAAGCGTTTTCTCCTCCCTGATCTCAGGTCAGCTCTATGGACTGGAGAAGTTCTGGGCCTTCCTCAAATACTCCAAAGCCAAGAACTTGGAGATCGACCCCAAACTGCAGGAGTGTCTGAGCAAGTTCAAGCGTCTGGAGGACTTCAGGATCGATGTGAGTGGAAACAGCTGAGGTCGGAGATCCGTCACTAGCTTCCCCCATTAAAACTGCCTTTTTTCTGCTTCCAGCCGCCGATGGAGGAGGGAGGACGTAGGAGACACCCGTCCAGCGGGGACGGCCGGCGCCGCCATCCCTCTCAGTCCTCGAGTCGGCCCCACAGCCAGGCGAGCGGCGCCGGTCCGGCCCCTCCTACTACTGCTTCAGGTTCTTCGTCTAAGGACGTTGCCAAACCCACCAACCAGAACCAGAAACCCCCCGCTCCCTCTGCAGAACCCGCACCAGACGCCAAAACACTGAAGTAACTCCACAGCCGGGGACGCCAACCATCTGCACGGATCGACCTGACCACGCCTGCATGTCGCCGGTTGTCTCTGTGCCACCGAAGGGGGAGGGGCTCTTATCAATCTTATTTTATTGATTATTTTTACCTTTTCCGAAGTTTTAATTCGATGCTGAATCACTAAAGAATGAAAGTTCTGATGCGTTTCCTCCCCCTGCCCGCTCCGCTTGGTGAACCTGCTAACTGGAAGGTTTTTACTCCTCCTAGCTGCTCAAAGCCATCTGGACCAAAGGGGTTCGGACCGAGCGACTAAACTTTCCATCTGCAGGCTTTACTTTCCGTTAAGAGGCTCAACATCAGACCTATTTGATTTATTTTATTGCTGGACTATTAGGGGGGCACTATTAAGGAGCCAAATGATGAGACTTGCTTCAACCCCTCGTTATGAACTAGATTGTCAAAAGTTGCCTTATTTTGATGGTTTTACTGCTTCCGGATGCATGCCCGCCTCCTTGTTACGTTTTTCTTCACGGCTGTTTGCAGTAGCAGCCACTAGGTGGTGCTGTGGCTGCCATGTTTTCCTTTAGATCCCATCCGTCTGGTTTGACAGTCTTCCACGCCTCATTGCTTCTGTTACAACTCTGAGATTCCTGATGGAAGTTGGTCACCCTTCCCTCAGAAAGCATCAAAACAAACTGAAGTGAGAACTGAAGATGACCTCTTTCACGGTGCTCCTCCTTCATCCATCCATCCATCCATCCATCCATCCCTCTGCACATCCATCCATCAGCGATGCTTAACCACCGGTGTCTGGATTCCTTGATGACAGAGTTGGAACCTCTACGCTTCTTTCACACAACAGTCGCAGGCCTGAACACTAACGAGTGCGAACAGGACCGGACCGGACCTGCCGACGCCCCAGAGGAGCGGGGATTTCAACGCCTGTGTAAATGTGAACCGAACAGATGAAGTGAAGCGATCTCGGCTCCCTGCTAGCTTTTATTGTTCATAGATCAGAGGATTTATTTGCCTTACATGTCTTTAAATTTTTCTTTTTAAAATAACTTTAAGTTCTTCCTCATTTCAACTCGCTGTGTTTTCAGTCGTCCTTTAGAGCGGCCTCTGTTTCGAATGGAAGAACATCAGTTGTAACGTTCACATCTGGTTGTATTTAGTTTGACTACCTAAAAAAGGAGCGTAAGTGTCCAACAGTAACATGAGAAACTAATCATGAAATCATCAGCTGACCTTTTTTTTTTTTTTTTTTTACCTTAAGTAATGTTTGAAATTGTAATTTTGACAAAGCTGAAAAGTTTGAGTTTAGCTGGAGATAAATTATTTTTTAAAAGTGAAACACATTTAAAGATTTTTCAGTTGGTTTTGATGGTTCTGGCTTAAAGCTAATAAAAAGCCTGAAATTAATTTCCTCCGATGGTTAAAATATTAGACTGAAGCAATTTAGGAAATGTGAGGGATGTTTGCCTCCCTAAAGGTTCTGTCCATATCTAGTTCAGAGCTGGTTTTGGTTCCTTTTGTTTGGGTTGGAGGCGATCAGCCTGTGGTTCTGCTGAGGCGTTCTGGCTTTAACCGAAGCCTTCAGCTGCTCTGCACCTATACACCATTGGTTCTTAAAAGTTCTGGTACTGTGTGGGTACAGCTGCCTGGTTCTGCTGCAAATAAATAAGCTTCTCCACAAAGCCTGTCAGCAGAGCAACATTTTTTCCACTACAGTTTTTTCTTTCACACCACTTTTCTCTGACATGCATAGATACATCATTCTGTGAAGTGAACAACCAGAATCCTCCTATCATTTGAGCCATAACATGCTTTTTGTTTTTTTTAAAGAATTTTTATCTTTTTTCCTGATTAAAATTTTTGGCAAACATAGTTTGGGGTTTTTATCAGTTGAAGGCCATAATCTTCATTATAAACAGGAATATTAATGAATCTTAAAAACAAAAAAAAAAGTTTAATTCTCGTGTTTTGCTGATATTCTAATTGTCAGGATGCATCCGTATTGCTGGTCCTCTGATCATCTGAATCTCTGCCTGTTCGCCGATCAGGTCCTCCTCACTGTTGTAATGTTGAAGCCCTTCGTCTTGTCAGTGTTTTGTTTTTCAGTCTGGACGTAACAATGCATTTGTCCCTGGATCAAATATGGTCTTTTTCGGAGCTGATGGACAGAATCCGAACGGCGACAAGAAAAGAAAAAAAAAAAACAGGTTTTCCGGAAATGTGGGGGCTTTAAGCTGCAGGCTTGACTGACTGACCAACCCTCTCTTCCCTTTTGAGCTCCCTCTGATGCGACCGTTACCTGTTTGGATGGAAAGAATATTTTATTGTGGGAGTTTACAGCATTGAACTGCTGCTGCTAGCCTCCCATACAAACATTAAGGGGTGCTTCCTGCTCCATTTGCCCGGAAAGGAGAGATGGATTATCCTGACTGGAGATTGGGTGGAATATGGCTGCTTATGAGACTGAATACAAAGGACACGTTTCCATAAAGCCATATGAATAAGAACTAACTGAACCATTCAAAAGTTCACTTCCTTATCCTAGGCTTCTCATGAGGAAAAAAAAAGATGAAAATGAGGATAAAAGGAACAAAAAAATATATAAAGTGGAAAAAAATGTAAAATACTTGAATGAGATCTTGTATTATAACATTTAATATTCATAATATCTGCTTTGTAGGCTGATGTGATTCGCTATTAGTGTTATTTGTAATTTGTAGTAATTTTGCTTTTCCTTTAATAAAGAAAAAAAAAAACAGAAAATGGACAAAAAAACCTTAAAACAGCAGCTGCTGTGTGGTCATTTGTGGGATGGGGGGGGGATTCATACTGGAAGCAGAGGTTATCCATTCTTTATTAACCCTTTAGTGGCTAATTTTCTTGAAGCCCCGTTTCCTCAGAAGGTCCTGGGTCCATTCCCACTAAATGCCGTGTAGGAACGGTTCCATCCCAGTGCCTGGTGATCTCTGCAGGTTAAAGCCGCTCCTGCTCCCCAACTGTTGCAGATCCAGTTATTCATTCATGCAAAGAAAGGGAACCGTGCAAACATTCGTTTTCAGTGTCTTTTAGTTGGACCTGCAGTACCACCAACACAAGGTAATGAAGTGTTGCAGTTAAGCTCACCCCATCCAGTTAATAAATCCCACTTTCTCAACAGAATTTAGGTTTCTAAAGACTGGTTTTCTTTTCATCTCCTCCCCTGTTTGTACAAAAAAAAAAAAATCTGATTGGATGGGGTTCTAGATTGGGATTGTTTTTTTTTTCCAGTACCTCTTTATTTTTTTGTTTTCTTATCAGGATATGAATGTCCATTAATGTTGGTCCAGTTCTGTGTCTAACAGAGGCATGACTTACTTCTTATCGCTCTTCCAGAAAGGCCAGATTTCATAACTAGACCCTCTTCAAGAAACATTCTACCTGAGCTGCAGCTCCTCCAGAGTTACCTGTTTTTGATTACTGATTCGCTGCTTGTCCTGTTGGTTCATGTCTTGGTAGTTTTTAGTGTAGTTCTGTCATGCTCTCATTTTCGGGTGGCTGTATGCACTCAAACTTTGGGTTGTTGTCTTCTAGCTCTAACAGTAGTTTTCAAAGAGGGGGTGTGGGGGAGGCACCGGAAAATAAGGAAAAGGGCTATTCCCTTCTCTGTGTAAGAAGCGACTTTCTACCTTGACCTACAGGCAACTGAAACACATTTTCCCTTACCAACCTGCTTCTCTGAGCTTTTCAACTTTAGGCACCATATGAAGCACAGCGCCTACATGTGGACAATGATGGCAACCGCAGACAATACGGCCAGCCCTCCCACTACACACTTAATTTGATCTTTAGTTCAGTTGTTACCATTTTGTTATTCGGCAGTAATGTTAGTTAAAACATGTTGGTTAATATTCTTATGCTGAAAAATTTCATGACTGAATTGGGATGAAATAATAAAAAAAAAAAATCATTTACAATTTTATGGAATAGTTCGGTTTGCTGGAGGTGCTTAACCTGATGCTGTTTGGGGGACTGTAGCCTAACCCAGTTTCACGTCATCTGTCAGCGTTTTATGCACTGAAATTAACTGAATTCTAGGGGCTTCTGTTGAAAAGCATTTTTTTAAGGCCACAACCTTTCACTGTGTTGGTCCAGTTCCCTTGAAGAAAAATTGAGAATTGGCAAGGTTCATCTCCCAAGCAGGGCTTCGTTAGTGCTGGCAGCAGCTGGGGGTGTGTAATATGTTTTTTTATGTATGTTTTTAAATGCCTGATTTAAAAACATACATTTTCAAATATTTCTATCTGCAAGGGTTGATTTATTCTTCCCTTTTTTGAAAAAACAAGATAAAATAATCAGCAAATTTTTAATAAACTTTAAAAAGTGGAGTAAAATAAAGCACATAGAAATGACATTTCTGAAGTATTTTAATCTTTTAAAGAACATCCCAGAACACCATCTGCATTCCCCAAAGGGAGGGCCATAATACTTTCAGACATGTTTGGGTCCAAATGCCTCTAAAGTGCTGCTCCTGTCAGCATCTCTTCTGTCGTAAACATGTCAGAAGAGCGTAAACTGCTGAGCTTTAAGTGCTGCTAGAGAAGATTAGGAATTGAAATAAAGCTTAGATTCAACACCAGCATAACGGTCCATATCCTCGCAGAACTGCACTATAGAAGGAAGGAGATGATCAACATTTCCTTTATGAAATAATTAGATTATAACATGTTAATGAATTAGTTTGCAGGAATGGTTAAAAAGTTGAGTTAAAATGACTACAATCAATTGAGTCCTGACTGAGAACTAAAAAGCAAGAGGCCGCAGATCACTGGCACTTCTTAGGCGTTTCAGGGATGCTCTGGGTGAGCGGGGTAAGGCTGGTGAGCAGGGTGTGCCGCTCGTACTGCTTCGTCTGCCTGAACTTTGCATCGGTGCCGTGGAGCCGGTCCAGGACGCCAAAAACACCGTAACACTGGTTAAACCTGAAACC
This sequence comes from Cyprinodon variegatus, assembly GCF_000732505.1. Lineage (NCBI taxonomy): Eukaryota > Metazoa > Chordata > Actinopteri > Cyprinodontiformes > Cyprinodontidae > Cyprinodon > Cyprinodon variegatus. Next base: position 648,461 of record NW_015150761.1, on the reverse strand, counting down.
AGAAGAGACGGTTTATTGGATTCATTCAGTGAGGAAATTTATTTCTAGTAACCAGATCAGTATTTAAAGTCCTTGTTTCACAAACTAAAGTCTGAGTCACTCCAACATGTCAACAATACTTCCAGTTGGACAATAACATTAAAAGATGAGATATAACCTGCTGGACTGCAGCATTTTTACCCTACTACATCATTCGGAACATGAGTAGTAGAGAGTATTACCCGCAGGTTTAACAAATCCTGATACTGACCAGCTCAGACTGGATTGATCTTAGGGCTGAAACAATTAGATTAATCATAATCGATTATAGTAATAATCGTTAACTAATTTGGTAATTGTAATTACTAAATTAGTTAAGTAATTACACCAAAATTGTTTAAAAAAATAAATAAATTTAGCATTTATGGTAAAAATCTATTTCGTCTGTCAATATGATTTATCCAGAACTCCTCATGAAAAACTTTGAGTTTCACATTTTGCAAAAAGTCTTCTTTATATATATATATATATATATATATACACATGTGTGTATATTTGAAATGGTTGTGGTAGTGTGAGCTATGGGTAAGAATTGTAGTAATGTGGAGTTGTCTAGCCACGTGTGTTTATATGTACATACATGACTTGATTTGGTGTAGCATGCACTCATAAGTTAAGCAGGACGACTGAATTGTCCTAATACTTTTGTGTGAGGAGCCGACAGAGATATAGCTTTGATATTTCCATTTTCTAACCTGCAAACCTGCCATTTTATGGGTCCCAGAAAGGCTGATAGTAATCAAGTAATCTGATCATTTCTGATTGGAATTAAATAGAAATCCTAAACTTTATTCAGTCTGACTCCATTATGGAGCTTGACCTTAAACGTCTGAGTAAAGCCTCACCGCAGATGGTGGAAGTCGTGGAACTCTGGCGATGGCAGGAAGGGGAGGTGGTAGCCGCAGTGGGAGATGGTGGTGCTGACCAGAGCCAGGCAGTACCACACCGAGGTGGTAGTGATGTGCGAACCCATTATCACAGGCCCGATTACCACAGGCAGCATATTGGAGATCTGACAGCAAAGGAAACGTTTGTTTTAAAACGTCCTGAGCACCTTTTCATGGTAAATTCAACAGTGGTAAATATGCAGTGTCAAAGAACTTTTAGAGTTATTAGAACAACTGGAGTAAGATATACACTATGTAGAGTTAATTTAACAGTAATTCAGAGTGCAACCAGATGCACTTGGATTGGTGTTAAATTCTCCTAAAGTGTTTAACTCTCCATAATTTTGGTCTTCTTTATTGTAACTGTACCAAGTCATGCAGATGAGCTGTGTACTCCCTTCGCACCAATTTTACACCAAACAATGAAAAATTCCTGGTTTGTTAAATGGACATTATAATGCATTTTCTCTCTAATGCATTAAAAACCCATTTTCTGTTTGACTAAAATAGACGTAAATAAAGGCTTTACCACATGCTCCAGAGGATGAGCGTAGATGGAGACGACTCCGATGGGAGCGGTCCACTCATGGTGCTGTTTGTGGAAATGCTTGTAGAGGCTGGGATGGTGGAACAACCTGAGATTGGTGAAGAAAAAATATATATCAGAAACATCTTCATCATCCCACCATCCAGCAGAGTAAAGCGAAGGCTGCCTGCCTGTGCGAGTAGTAAAACAGGACTTCCTCCAGGATGGAGAAGATGGCCAGCTCAATGAGGCCCCGGTGGAAGGTGGGCAACTCTGGGCCGCATGGGTCTCCTGTCCAGCTCACCAGGAGGTAAACGACCACCACCATGGGTCCGGAGATGAACACCTGATTGAAGAGAACGGTCTTCACGGCCTGCTTCAGTTTCACAGGATCCACCTATAGGGAGAGATGAGTCAGAACCGCTCTCATATCTTCTCAGTTCATACATCTGTTTGTTCTTATACACACACTATAGGAAAAAAAACACTTTTTAAGTAACAGTTCAGTTTGATGGATTTTTGTACTTTTTCTGTATTTCCCACCATGTTAGAAAATCTTTTTGAATCACTTCTGGTCTGTTTTTTCATTTTACTAAATCCTTTAGATTTTTCAATGCTGGTCATGACCTGGTTTAAACCATGAACCCTGAATGTCAGACATTCGGCAACAGAATGTGTTTATGTTAAAGAACAAGGTCCATTCAGAGCCAGCACTTTGCACTTTAAATGTGCGTCCGTCATTAAAGATTACAGGTTAATAATCAATAGGGACAGGGGGAATATGGGGGTGTAAATAACCATGAAACCGAATGTTATGAGCTCACCTCAGTCATTAGGTCAATTGCTTTTTGCTTTAAATTGATGTGAATGTACAATCCAAAGCTAATTATAAAAAGCACTTCAACCTAAACATCTTTAAAGATATTTTTCCATCTGTCTTTTGTTTTTTCCCTTGTCTCCTAGTTTTTAAAGGACCTTCAAAAGATTTCTAAGGATGCTTGTTAAAGTGTTTTTAATTGTGTCTGTTACAAATATGTGCACTCTGAGTGTCTCAAACATTTTATTATGTCCCCATAATGACAAAGATTCTTGGTTCATTGGATATAGAACTACCATACAATTTCAACAAAAAGTGTTTAGTTTTGTCTGGAAAAGGGAAGCTGAAAATCAAAGTTTTCAGGAGACTTTAAGTTTTTAACAAAAACTTAAAAATATTTAATAGCATCGATATTTCCAGATTTTGTTTATCCAAAATTTGGAAAAGGGAAACTGAAAATCAACATAACTTCAAATATTTAATAGCCCTCCATATTTTGGATTGATTTGTCTTCCTTCTTTTCGATACATAAAAAAAAAAAATTAAAAAAATAAAATAAAATTTCACAGTAATGACAGAGTAATCTGAATTTGTATTTTAACTACATCAGATACTTTTTCTGCAAGAACAGTTTTGCAGCATTTTTTTTAAATTGGGGCCGTAAAAACTCCTTTCAAAGTCCCTTAAATGGTCCACAGACCACACGTTGGACATCCTAGTTTAAACACGCAAAAACTCTTCTTTTATCTGTTAATCACAAATAGGTGTTGCAGTCAAGGTCCAGACTGTGAAGATACTGTGCAACCTAAAGGGAAGCGTGCAGAAGGACGTCTGCAAACCCGGAAGAACAAAGGAGATGGAACCGGTTCCAAATGGACCCCTGAGATCCAAAGAATGAACTCAAGCCACATGGTGATGATCCCTAAAACTGTGGGGAGCGATCAAAAAGAACCATCAGACACAGATGTTTACATCTGCATCAAGACACCAGAACAGACCGGTTGGTTCCTTCAACCAGTACGGCTCATTAGAACAAACAACCTGAATCATTTTTATTACATCAGTGATCGAGCTTCCTGTGTGCAACGTGTTCCTGGACATAATCTCTGACAGATAATCAGTTTATCTCTGCGCTGTGCAACAACATCTGTTAATCAAATACAGTGAGAGGACTTTGCTCAGACACACAGCAGACCATCCCATCTGACCTGAGATGTGACCCGTCAGAACTAGATTAATAACACTAATTTACCGAGATGAGCTGCTTCAGGAAGTTTCTCCACATATCGATTGGAGATGGAAAAAAATAGAGTTAAGAACATTGAGCTTCTTTTTTTTTTTTTTTTTTTAAAGATAGAGGAACCTACTGGAGTGTTCTTGTCCTCCTGGATGCGATAGCGAGTGATGAAAGATGGTTTACCAGTGGTGTCCACCAGCAGTAGGAAAGCATTTAACACCCAGAACACCAAAGTCGGGGCCAACATGGTTCCTGTCAAGCAGAAATAAAACAAAAAAAGAAACAAGGGTTATGATGACAAATCCTTGTGACTGAAGTTAGACCATCTCCAGAGACCCATCAATTCAAACTGGAGCTAAAACATTACAGTAATATTTAAGTCCCACCACGGTATCAGCTGAAGAATGCTTGAACAACAAACCAACTATTCTCTAAAAATCATTCTGCAGTCTGGATAAAGAAAAAATATAAAAAAAAAATATAACATGCATTGGAAGCAGTTAATTTTTCCTCAAGTTTGCGGTAAATACACATTGTAAAGTTGCACAGCAAACATGGGAGATCTTTTTGGATTGTGTGAGAGGTTTAGACATAGACACAGATAATATCCAAATAGGGAGCAATTGAGTTCATGACTGAACAGAGTGAGTAAATACTAGAGGTCATGACTGACCACAGCTTCCTTTTTCTGTTAATATCAAACGCAGGCAGCCATTTTGGAGCCTCATAAATTCCCTAAAAAAAACAGAATAACGTGTATTATAAAAATACAACCCCCAATTCAGTTATAAAGCGGATTCAGACATCAATGCAGATCATTGGAGACCAACACAAACTATATGATAGAAAAAGGTCAAAGTTTAAGCTGAGGAAGCTAAACACATTCAATAGCTGTTGTAACACTGGGGGGTGGGTGGGGGGTTCGTTAGGGCGTTATCAGATGATCACACATCTTACCTACGAAGAACAAAGCGGCATCATGACCTTCAAAGGCCAGGTAAACCTTCGTCCACAAGGTCTGCCAGAAGTCTCCTGAAGCTCCCCAGAATCTCTGAAGGTGCCTGAGGGGAGACGTCACAACTTTGCTAAAAACTTCATTTCTTGTTTAGTCATTACAGTTTTTTCCTGCTTCTGTATTTATTTTTTTATTTTTTTTTTATAAAAGTGCACATACCTCAACTATCATGCTAATTTATTTCAGCTATGAGCAAAACTCAATCCAGTTTAGAAATCAAAACATTAGCAAGTAGTCACACCATAAAGATCAACTGTAATGTAATTTGAAAACCACTTATAAAGACAACATTTATTTATAAAAAGATTAACAATAAAGTTAAACCTTTGAATTTTTTATTTGAAGGAAAAGTTCAATAGTAAAACCTTAAATCCTGACAAACAACATTTTTTATTGAATGACTAAAAATCAATAGTATGACAACCAAAGAAAACTACTAAATAACGCGTACCCTAAAACAAATAGATGTACAAACAAAAGAAATTTATTTATTTACTTAATAAAGCAGCTAAAAGAGCAGCTGAGCCCACATTAGAATTTACATAAACAGTAAAAGGGTTCAGTTGTGTTTTAAGGTTGATTTATGCTTTAACATTTATATTATATACATTTACATCAAAGTGTATGATTTTATCCTCTGGCTAATACTGACCCTGCTCGCTATGAATTTCAATAATTAATATTATCGTTTCAAAGCTCCCATTTATGCAGCTGAAGTGTTATTAACTGATTTTATGTAAAGCACTTTGAATTGCCCTGTTCCTGAAATGTGCCATACAAATACAGATGCCTTGCCTTGCCTTGCCTTGCCTTGCATTGCCTTGCCTTATAGCTTTAAATTTTCAACCAAAGCCAGAAAATTGATTTTGGAAAAACTTATTTTCTCAGTTAGATTTAAAATGGTATCCATGACAAATAGCATAATAGTAAAGAACAACTTTAAAAACCTAAAATAAGTAAATGAAATATCAGGAGACAAATGTATGGCTAACCTCTTTATGCAATTATTACTAACAACGGTTTTGAAAGTATTTCAATAGTAATAGAATATTAAATAGATATTAACTAATAATTACATATTCCAATAAAAGTTTCCAAATAATGTTTGAACATAGAAAGAAAAAAAATCTAATAATAAACAGGAAAAAAGAATTAATATAAAAAGATTGTTCCTATACTAGAATTTACATGCCATTTCTGGGCAAACAGGGAAACACTATGCTAAATGCCAACATTAGTAGTTCTTATTCTAAAGGTAAATTATTCCTATACTAACAGGAAAAATACTGATCAGGTTACAGGAAAGTAATCCTACTCTAACACTTGTATGCCAACATTGTAATGCACCTGCCAGTTCACTTGCAATCAACACGTTCCTGCCTCGACATGCTGAGTGAGATCTCATAGCGTTTAGTCAGATCTTGTCTCAGCTTGTCATATTACATAACCAATCAAACCCCACAATGTCATATTTTGTCTTGTCTATACACCTGCACCTGCAAATGGCTTTATAACAGAGAAGCTTTCTGCTTCTGTTACACGTGACCATGCAAAATGGCTGAAAAAAGTATCACTATATTAACCTTGCAGATCAGTCGATAAAGATAATCATTATTTAGTATTTTTTTTTTAACTTTTTTTTAAAATAAAGACCATAAAAAAGCCAAAATCTAAAGTGTAACTCCTAACCCAACTTAAAAACCTTTTAACATTGAAAAATAAGCCATACTTGCTACTAAATTTGCTTAGTTTTGCTGTGAGTGGTTAAAACCTTCCCTTTGCTAATAGAATTCCATGTGGTTCTGAATCACAGTTCAATAAAATCAATGCATGTATGCCTCTTATCTCACTATCTTGTTATGTATAATCTTGTAGCAGCCAGTTCATGTAAAACTGACCAACCCGGTGCTCTCCATTCTAGTTTTTCCAGTCCTGACCCCTCCCAATCATTTCCTTTCTGTTGCTAACTCCCTGCCATTCTATTATTTCATTGTACATTTAACCATTTGCAACCATGTTCGGTGCGTTAGTAGCTGGCTGCTTGTTCTGTGATGATTGTACCATGTCAGTGAGTTGCCAAAGGCAGCCAAGAATAATATTCCGGATCCAATGACAACAGCACCTTTCTTCACAGAATCCCACAGTCCTCCAGCACCCTCCTGGGAAAAATGAAAAATGATAATAAGCGCTAATGTTTCATTACAGGAAAATCTGTAGATATTCAGCTGTATCAGAAAAACATAATGGTGAAAAACATCTTTAGGATCATTTTATCCAAATTATTCAACACCTAAATGATTCCTACAGGTCCTGTGCCATAATAGAGAAAACTGAAGAGAAATGTTCCCAATGCTAAAAACAACAGCATCCCTGTGCTATTGATTTGAAGCAGTTTTAATCAACTGGATACTTATCAGCACATAAACAATAATAGAAAAAATATAGGATATAAGCTTGTCCAACATCGCTTCAAACGACAGTAAAGAATTTGCTTTTTTCTCCCCCAACTGTTAGAAAGAGGATAAATCCAGTCAGCAGGATTTATATTAGAGGAATCACATTCTTCAGACTCTGAAAAGGCTTTTACCCAGGTCACCTATACTGTAGCCATGGCAACCCTGAGAACAATGTTAGCCAGTGTTATCCAAAATGCCTCTGGTCTAGAGTTTGATTTTTCCACTTTATTTTGTTTTTTGTATTTTCTGGGGGAGAGACTTATTACTTTGTCAAATGCATTTTTAACAAATTACTAAACGAACTGTGAGTTTGTCGGTACAAAGTAAAAGTCATAATCGGCTATAGTCTCTGCTTCCTTCAGGGCTCAAATTCAGTCGGTACAGAAAAAGAATAAAGTGACCAATCAGGTTGAGCCTGTTGGCAAACATTACTGGTTCCCATGGAGATACAGTAAAAAAAAAAAAAAGGGTGGCTGCATCTAATAAAACCGAGTAGGTAATGATAACACACTTTACTTATATTTAAGATTCAACTAATTTTTTCAGTTACATTTTTTGGAGAGATTTTCAAATACTGCCAAGGCAGAAATAAAGTTAAACCAAAGATGACAAAGTTTACTGATCGCATTTTTTAAGCTGTAAATACAACACAATTCTTGCATCTTGATGTCACTAATCGGCCTAAAGCTTTCCTAATGTGGAAAAAAACAAGATTGATTCCATCCAACAATAACATCAACAGATCCATGATGTAACTGGAAAAAAAAATGCAAACAACAGCTGAAGGGTTGCACCTGCAGAAATCACGACGCCCTTTTTAGCAACTGTCAAAGCTTTGTAATTGACACACTGAAAAACAAAAGATTGTTTTCTAACACGTCTGCAAGGAGAAACTGCAGATTCATTTCAAAATATGCATCGGAGAAGAACAAGTCATGATTCACACCAACATCAAATCTGCAGACTACGGCCTTCTTTAAAACATTACTCACATAATGTCACCTTTAAAAACATGCTAGCTTCATTCGCTTAGAGATAATTCTTTGTGTATGGCAATACAATGGTTTAAAAAAAATATATAAGAGTATAAAATTCTGCATCATGTCCTTCAGATTTAGAGAATTCAAGTTATCCGTCAACTGTTAAAGGAATTTTTATGTTAATCAGAGCAGGGTAGAACAAACCTGTATAATGCTGCAATAATGATAAATATTACAAGCAATATAGAAACATATGCATATGCAGGAGAAATGTTGAAACTGAAAACATATTTCAAAGTAGTTATTAAAGTAAGAGTTTGCTTTGCTATTGTTGAGTGCAGAAGAAAACTATAATACACTAATATTTATATTTATAGATGTTAGAGAGATGCCTTTTAGTGCATTATATATAT
>NW_015150761.1:630180-639722 GCF_000732505.1 Cyprinodon variegatus | reverse complement strand
CACTTTAATAATATAATGATGCCAGAAACCAAATTTCAAGATGTGTGGAAGCTCTGCAGTATGATTCTATCTGATCAATAAGAAAACATGTTCATTTTAACCTGTAACTGGGAGTCATGGTCCTCTGAGAAGCCAAGCTTTTTTAACTAGTTAAGAAGAACAAACTATGTTTTCTCAAGCTTCTTGCATTATAATACTAACTTCTATAAACTTACAATCTGTTGCCATTTTTAGCTGAAAAATCTCTGTACATCTAATTCTCACCCTAAAAGTCAAATATGGGGCCACTGTGTTCTCACCTGTTGGCTGCTGCTTGCCAAACTCTTCTCAGCTCTCCTTCTCTCTGCAAAAATATATATAGAGAGAGGGACAGCGTATCTTTACTGGCAAAACTAGTAAAGTTTGACAGCTGCTGTGAATGTGGGAAACAGAGTTAGAATATCTTCAAATAAAAGCAAGACTGGCAAAAAAAAAAAAAAAAATAGCAGGTATGCAGCCTCAAGCAGAAGATTAAGGGCCCTCTGGTAGTAAGGATTAGGAGAATAAAAACACATCTGCAATAGATTTAGTAAGAAACTATTTGCCATTCCCAGAGGCCACACATTATTTTAGAACAAATCGAGATTTTTCATTTTATGATCTCAATTTCCTCTATTGTTATTATTGTTATTATGATATTCATGGTAAAATCATCATCTAAGTGTTGCATGGTCTCCTAAAAAAAAAAAAAATCATGTTTGCATGATTACACTTAATCTGTTATAATCCACCTTTACAGTAATTGAGATTGACTACGGCTTGAACTTGCCTCATGTTAACAGCATTTTTCTTTTTATGCAAAATATTTTAGGGGATATAAATGGGAAACAGTTCGCTTATAAAAGAAAAATTAAATAGACATAAGCGTGTCCTGGAACAGTTGTAATATATGCAAATCCATAAAATATGCGCGACTAAAATAAAAATTATTACAGTAAATTTAATTTAATAAAGTCAAAGCTGACATTAAATAATGGTAATGGAAAAAAATATTATTCTTCACTTGTTTTCTCCAATTTCTTGTTCTAAAGACTGAGAAATATAAACATCACAAAAAAAACAACAACAAGTACAGTTACATTTTTTCCACTGCTGTACATGAATTAATAAAGGAACTTCGCCTAATTATTCAGATTAAGATATGAAATTAATTCTGCTGTTTTCAGTGTTCAATTCCCTCCATAATCCACGTTTAGCGGTTTTTAACATAGAAGTTATTCTGACGGTCATGTTAAACAAAAACTCACCGCTGCGAGCAGTCTCCATGTTTCCCCGCAGTTTTCCTGTCTTCTTGTCTCTATGCGGCTGCTGCTGCATGAGTTTATTTACATCTAATCCACACTTCTGATTGGTCCCTTCCTGGTCAGCTGACACAGAACGAATCCGGAAGTCCTCTCCCTTCTTTCCCGCTGTGATTTTCCTGAAGGCCACACGATGTATTCAGGTGAAGGTTGAAACTCAGCAGGGAAACCATTCATTGTCTAAAATGGTTCAAGCTCACATGCGAGAAAAACGGCACATTTGCGCCGCTTTAGTGTTTTTTGATAATGCCAGTTTCCCGTGAGGTTTGATTTTTATCTTCTCTAAATTAAGGAATTAACCAGACGAGGGACCAGCTGGTATTATTGATCAATATAATGACAAGAAAATAAACAAATAAAAATTAGATTTTATAAGAAATGTTTCCACTGTTTACTCTTGACTAGAAAAAAAATGCATACATTGAGAAAATATTGGAGTTACATCAAGTTAATCTTTAGAAACTAGAAATGCAAATTTACCCATCTAAGATAAACATGGAACAGGAAAAGGGGCACTGAAAAAAAAATTAATTGATTTTTACATTATATTTCAGTATAATATGAGAAAAAAGTCAGAATTCTGCCTTTTTTTCCCTCTGAATTCTGACTAATCTCAGAATTCTGACTTTTTTCTCAGAATTCTGAGTTTTTATTCAGAATTCTCACTTAAATCTGTGAATTCTGACAGCTAACAAACATATTAGAATCAAGCTGTAGCCATGTCTGTTTAAGTGACTAATCTAGCTCTACTGTTCACCTGCTCTTCCATTAATGAAATAGCATCACCGGGGACCACTCTGGCATAAAAAGTCATCTAATTCCATCATTTTCCACCAATATGTCACTGGCCCTCTCAAACAACTCACATCTTTGTCAGTGAAGCCGAGTGCTCCTACCTCTTCCTTCATTGTGCCCATCTACATTAAGATCCAAAATTCTCAGATTAAAGTCAGAATTCTGACTTTATTCCCATATTAAACTGCAATAATATTTAAAAATCTGTTAACCTTTTTTATTTTCTCAGTGGCCTTAATTCTCTTCTGTAGATTAAAGTTTTCTTAAATAGACAACGTTTTACTAGTTGGTATGATAAATGGTATTTGACAGCATTATTTTATCACAAAAATTGCATGAACATTTTGACTGGATTTGATGTTTTAATTAGATGCATTTGTTTGCAGTGGACATTTTGTAGTGATGACAAGTTGTTTTGTTTTTAGTTCAATAAAAAAAAGAATAAAATTAGATGTATTTGCCAAGAACCTGTAGACTAGAGCTGAGAGATTTTACAAACCTGACAGAAATCCCTCTCATGTTCTTTCACAAACAGCATATTTTCACCTGTAAACATTTAGAACCCTGAAGATTTTTACAACTTGAAAATCACATTCCCTCCAAACACTGAATGCCTGTGGAAAACAGCTTGTTTTTATAGCTGTTTAGGGTAGACCAGCTCTTGTCTTAGCTTAGTGCCCACTAACATATTGAGATGCATTTTAAGCTCCTGTCTTAAACTTTATCCTGAAAAGAAAAGTTGTCAGCCTTAATGGTTTGATTTTATTGATCCTTTTCACCTTTCAATCACATTTATAGGCATTAACAAGTCCTTTCGAGGAGAGAGATGGACATCGCAAGACCCCAACAGATCTTGTGACTTCATCTCATGCAATCCAATCCAAATTACAACAGTTAAATTCAATAATTAGCACGTCTACTGCAGCTTTTTACAATGGGTGAGCTGATTTCCTGGGTATTAACTATGTCATTGTATGTCTTAACATCTTTAGCTATTAGCTCACAGCCTAAATGAACTGACACGTGACTTTATCATCAGTCATAATCATGTTTTCCTTTTAACTATCAATACAGCAAGATTAGAAATTGTAGTTTAGAGGGAATCCAGAAGAACATTTTAAAACATGTAAAGAGAATTGAATCTAATCTTGTCGCAACACAATTTATTTTTATAGGTTAGATTTAAAACTACTTCACAGTCAAAACATTTATTAAACCATTTATGACTAATCTACTGCACATGTGACACCTGTATGATGAAAGACTAACCATATTAGCTTCACTAACAGAACTGACACTTTGAGTGTGTTTGCCAGACCTTTACTCCCTGTTATCAGAAATTTCCATTTTGGTCCAACAAGACATTCATACAAAGCATACCACAAAGTCACTCTGAAATGGCATAAAACAGGCAAAATGAAAGTTTAGGCTTGGCCTGGTTAAGGTTTAGACTAAGATCATTTTAGGGTGTATTTGAAATCACCACTGGGTTTTGAAAATTGTCCAATTAGATGGAACAAAAATGCTTTAAAGAAGAATTTGACAAAATTATTCCACCGTGATGCAACATATTTAGTGGCAGTTATTGCAGATACTTGATGTAAATTGTTGCCACCGCGGTTCAAGAACTCTTGCCCATATACTGTATGTCCCATGAAGACTCTTGTTCGACGTCCACTGTCAGTCGGTTCAAGGCCACTGCAAATAGGATAGGAATCAAAGTTGATATCTAATGTAATCCCAATTCCACCTAGACCCAATCTGTCATTTCTACCACACTCCTCACTCACTGTCTTTGTCCTGCACACATATCTGAACATACCTAAATAAATCCATACACATCATCTATGCTCTTCTTGGACATTTCCAAAGCAAGAATATTAGGGCTATTCTTTTTTTTTAAATTAATTTTTTATTATTATTGAGCATCAGTGGTACATTATATATTTTCCATTACAAGAGGATTGATACTCATATTTATATTTTAACCCCCATCCCAAGAACAGTTTGGACACCAATCCAGCAGGAGTAGATAATTGAAGGTGAAACAAAAATAAACAATAGCTAAAAAAATAAATAAATGAATAAATAAATAAAATATATACATATATACACATATATACATATACACATACATACACCCATACATATACATATATATATATAGAATAGTGATAAAGAAAAAAAATTATAAAATAAAATGAATAAATAAAAATAAAATAGAAAAATAAACAATCAGTTTTACATACATATATACATCCAGGTATGTACACACACGAGCGTACATAACATAAAGAGCATTTATCTTGCCAGCACTGAGGCTTTGCACGCTACAAGAAATGGTTCACATGGGTTCGAATAAGATCACAGATCCTAACGCAGGATGACTGCCAGAGGATGATTAAGTGGGCACAGTTTTAAGTTTACCTAAATGTGTCAATATCTGACCCCAGACAGAGAAAAATTTGTCCATGGACCCCTTAGAGTATATTTAATTTTTTCTAATTGCATGAAGTGTGTCAGGTCATATTAGGGCTATTCTGAGGTATTAAGATTCTCTTATTCAATAAATCACTCCTATGTTTTCACTCTATGGCAAATGACCTCCTCCACCACATAGTTTTATGTTTAGATTTAAAATAGCATCTAACACTCAAACCAGAACACAACAAGGTATAGCGATTTCTACTAGTTCCTTTACTTAAATACAAAAGGTGTTTTTTAATGACTTCTACAGTTTTAAAATCATCTAACTTCTTCATGATTGTTTAGTATTTAGCTGTGATTTTGTTATGAAGGATTCCAATATGATTCAGAGCTTCTGATGATTTAAAAAACGGTATATTTAAAAATATATATATATATATTTCTATAAGTACTGAATACAGTTTACCTTTTGATTAATTTTATTGAATCTAAGAGCTGAAACCATCTTTTTAAAACTTCTCCATGGATTTTATTTTTTTCAGAACAGGCGACTGTGCTCTCCTAGTATCTTGAGGCTGATTCCTAATGGACTTTGAGATAGACTTAATCGTTGTCCTGTTTCAAGGTCTGCTGACTGCCAAGCAGACACTGTGACATTTGATCAATATCTCCTGCCTATGCTGCAGGTTTTTAATACCTTAGGACACAGAGCAGCCCCAGAGCATCGCCCAGCCTCCAGTATGCCTTCTTGTGGTCGTGTTATTTTCAGTGGATGCTTCATTCTTCCTGCTCCACATATCTGGGGGTAATGATGTACATCAGGAGTCTCCAACTCAGGTCCTCAAGATCTATTGTCCTGCAGGTTTTAGATACGTCCCTGCTGCAACAAAGCTGAATGAAATGAATAGCAGTTTACCAGGCGTTTGCCAATTGTGATGGCACGCTGAAGACGTAATCCAGTCATTTGAATTAGCTGTGTTGGAGCAGGGATGCATCTCAGATCTGTAGGACTTTTGATCCTGAAGACCAGGGCTGGAGACCTATGTCAATTTCGAAGCCCAGTGAATCAATGAATCAATTTATTAGAATTGGTCAATCCCTCCATGCTCGAAATATTTAATACAGTTTAAAATGGCGGCATCTGCTGGATAGCTCTGAGAACTAAATCTGAGCGGGTATCCTAATGTTTGCATTATTTCACAGTTGAACTTGTTTGTTCCATAATATTTGTATTGATAATGATAACAAAATAATATTTATTATAATAAAGAAACTAATTTCTAACCTGCCAAAGTGCAATATGATAGAAAGCCCTTTTGATGCATAACAGCTGTGTGAGTGTGACAGTGCGGTCCTGTCACTATGGCTTGGGATGGTAATACGTTCTGGATTCCCAGTTCTACAGATTTTGAAGCTGAACAATTAGCACGCATGCATGCTATCTACTCCATACCTTTTCGTCTGTATATATATTTTTTTATTTCTGTAAATAAGGACACATGTCAGCCCTGTGCAGCCCTATATTACAGCGGGCTGCACCTACAACAAAAAATGTACATTAATAAATTATCCTTGAAATAGCTCTAATGATGTAAAGAATTTGAACCAACTCTTTCCAGTAGCCTGTGGCTCTGACTGATGAAGATGATCTTATCGTATAAGAAGCATCAATAACTAAATAATGCAGCAGTTTATCTTTAGGCTATTTCCAAACTAACCTAATATGTTTTATTATTTATTTGTTTTTCCTCTAAACTAACCTAATCTAAGTTATAATCTAGTGTTAGTCAACTGTTTAGGTCTGCTGTGTGAATAATATCTGTTATAAATTAATCAGTGGATCACTATAGTGGGTATAGCTGTGTGTGTATCTGTAATGTGTGTGTCTCTATCTATTTTAGATCTATGTGAATGTAGCAAACTATTCTGAATAGATTTTAAATTAGACCAATATAAAATTCCTTTCCCTGCCTTTGAGTAAAACTATAAATGGAAAAACCTGCAGTTAGAGCCACGATACTCATGCAATTTATATACTGGACACAAAGTGTGAAGCAACAAGGTCTCGCTCGCCACAGACACGGGATGGGGTGTCCACCAAACACTTCTGCTTCAAAAAGGTCGAGCAGACTGGCTTGACCTTAACATCACCATGGAGACACCTGGTGTCAGGGCCACCCCCCCTGCATCATAGTAAATTCCACTTCCAGTTTACATGCTCACACAACAAAAACTGAATAGGCATGTCTTTGATTTTTCTTTTATTGAGGAACAATGAAAATCGATTTAAATAACATTGAAACCAATGAAATATGGTTATAAATTCCAAATTAAAAAAAAGAATACAAAATTGTATTTTTAACAGTCTTTCCAAAGTGCCGTATTGAACTATCTACAAAACACTGTAAACAAGTGACATAAAATAAATTGTAAATACAATATAAATAACGCACTGCACAAAGTGATATGGCCCAACAAGAACTAAAGAACCCAGCACTGGCACAAAAAATGAAAAAATAAATAAATAAATAACTGCATAGTTTGTATTGAGTATAAAGTGCACATATAAATTATTATGTTACAAAAAAAAAAAAAAAGATTTTACGGAGACCTCTAGTGGTGTTTTTGTAATGCTGCACTCCCTAGTCATTTTCATCTGCTACAGTTTTATTCTCCTAGTCTTTCTTGCAGAAAAGTGATCTATAACATCATCATATGATAACTGATTCGAGATCACATGATTGATACTTAAAATGGAAGGTCCACAGTTAAACAGCTGCAGCTCATTCAGAACTCTGCTGCTCGAGTTCTCACAAAGACCAGAAAACTGGACCACATTAGTCCAGTTCTCAGGTCTTTACACTGGCTGCCGGTCCATCAGAGAATAGATTTTTTAAGTTCTGTTGCTGGTCTATAAAGCTCTGCATGGTTTAGGCCCAAAATACATCAATGACCTCTTGACCCAGTATGAACCTACTAGACCCCTCAGGTCATCCGGATCCGGCCTTTTATCAGTTCGCAGAGTCAGAACCAGACATGGAGAGGCTGCGTTCAGCTTCTATGCTCCACATGTCTGGAACAAACTCCCAGAAAGTCTTAGGTTAGCTGAAACACAGTTTATTTAAATCCAGGCTGAAGACCCACCTGTTCTCAGCTACATTTACGTAGATTTTATTAAAAAGTTAAAATTCGCCCGTCTCTGTATTCTCTCTTTTTAATTTTAAATGTTTTTAATTTTGAATCACGCTTTTAATTGTTTTTAATTGTTTTCTTTCCCTTTTGCTTATAATGTTTTATGTAAAGCACTTTGAATTGTTCTGTACATGAAATGTGCTATACAAATAAACTTGCCTTGCCTTGCCTTGCCTTGCCTTGCCATTGAGATGTTTTTGCACCATAACAGATCTCAGGTATGTTCTAATGAGTTTAACCTTGGGAACGCTCTTTCAGCAGCAGTGACTGTAATAAGAAGAGTGGCAGAGATTCTCAGAGGAACCCACATGTTGGGGTACATTTCTGTCAGCTTCTTCTCAAGCAGGAACGTCAACAATTCCATGTTTTGTTGTATTGTTTAGTGGGAATTGTGGGGTTCCAAGTTCTGTGCCTTTTTGTTCTGAGACGGACACGACAGGAGGATTTTTTGATGTTGATGAAGTTACGATGAAGATGGCCCAAGATTTTCAGGAGTGGAGTTGAGGTATTTTAACTGAGCATCTGAAGAGAGAAAAAGGGTCAGTGAAATCGTTGGGTGTTTTTTTTTTATTCCTGCAATCATATTTTATAATCAGATTTATTATTAGATTGTCTGATTAGAACAATTCAAAAATCAGTTAATTGAATTTTTGAGGGGAATGCTGAGTTATGACGAATCGACGACCATGATGTGCATTTTAACATGGATGTAAAGTTAAACACTAAAAACACTCTTTAAAAAATTAACTGTAACAAGAAACAATTCTTACATAACTAGAACATACAACTCTAATATATGAAGGAATAGCATCTTGAAAATTACAGTCAGAGCAAACGCCAGCTAGCCAATAGCCTAATTGATAAAAAATTTTTTTTTTAAAAGATCAAATTTTTATAAATCATCCTGAGTACTTTTTGCCATGATGGCTGTTAGGCCAGTCCATCTCACTAAATAACGTTAAAGCAAGATAACACTGTTTATTGATTAGCAAACTGTGTTTTTAGCCAAACAATTTTAGGGTTAAAGTTATTCTTAAAACTAATGTTGCACCGATACCAGTATCAGTAGGGGTCCCGATCCAGCACTAAAATGGTGGTATCGGTATCGGCAAGTACCAACAAATAGTGCAACAATACCATTTTGAGAAGCAAAAGTTTATTCAACTATTGTCACCCATTCCAGGTAGGCAATAAAAAGTTCTACTGGATTCACTTTGTATTAGTCTTTTTACTGCTTCACAAAGGTAGGCAGCAGCTTGACAAAACAATGATGTCAATTATTTTACATCCAAGTAGTTTGCAGTTCTTCATTTATACACACACATCAATTTCAAACTGATGGTATCGGTATCGGCCAATACTGCACAGCCAGGTATCGGGGCCAAAAAATGCCATCGGTGCAACACTACTTCAGTTAAAGTGTCTTTCGACAACATACAAATAGATTACATACATGACCTTCTTCACTGTACCCCTGTCCTTGTCAAGTTGTTACTCTGCTTCTTTTCTTTCTTACTTGGGCACCAGAAAGTTTTGGGTTGTTTTTTTTGCCTTCTGTCACCACGTCAGACCACTCGATCGGGGCACATCTCAAGCTGCAGCTGGACAACAATGTAAACAATGGCTGCTTAAAAAAACTCCTAAATAATAATATTTTTCAAACCACTTCCTCTCCTGAACAGTTTAATATACATACACTAGACTTGGCACAGACCATCTTCAGACCTTTCCAGCGCTCGAATAATTTTGATCATCTAATGATTTAAAAAAAAAAATACCATTGTAATA
>NW_015150761.1:617754-630075 GCF_000732505.1 Cyprinodon variegatus | reverse complement strand
TATGTATATAGTTGCCTAAACTTAACTTTTCAAGCTTGCTGCATAGGTACAACTAAAATTGACATTCTGAACAGCTCCATGCATTCTAATGAAACGTAAATGCTAAGATTTCATACAACTTGATTTTCCATTGCATTTGACTCTAAACACAGTAAATCTCCACAGCCTGAGATTGTCCCTTTTGCTGGTGCACCTTCCCTGCTGCTTCTTTGTCAACCATTGTTTCCCCTTTGCCCTTGGATACAGTAGGCTATTCTGTGACCAGCCAGCTTAGAAATTACCATTTAAAATGTTCCTAATTTGTAAAGGGTGTCAATCTATGAGCTTCACAGATGTCAATGACACGAATGTTGATTATCTTGCTTCACTGGTTTGCTTTAATTTTCCTTGATCTTGGTAATTTACTCTTCTATAACACAGAAGGGTTACAGGGTTATAGGTATTCCTAAAATGTTAATATCAAATCTTCTACAAGGAGGGAGTTAATATTTTATTTATCTTTGAGGTAATCTGTTGATTTAACTGAGGTATTTTACTCAGAATGTTTGGTTTAATTTATTCATGATGATTGCATTCCAATGCTTTGACAAGATGCTGTATAAGTGAAACTGACAGCTGAGGTCAAAGATGAACCAGATATATTTGCCTAATTGACACTTTTCCAGCTTACATGTCGAATTTGACAATATTTCTTCGTAAACACAGACAACGTCTGTCGAAGCGGTGTGCTTTGAGGACAAAGTGAATGTTTAAAGGGTTAAAGATTGAGCTTTAGCGGCTCCGGTGGAGCTCCGCGGGCAGCTCTGGCTCGCGCTGATATTCCGGGCTCGCTGTGGATTCTGGGAGACGGTGGGGGACACTGCCCAGGCTTGTTACCGGGAGAACTGGAAGAGCATTTAAAAGAAAGAAAAAAAACCGCACCGTTGTTTTGTAAGTATCCTATCAGGTTAGTATTGCTTCGCGTTGTTTTTAGCGTTGTCCCATGTTGACTGTCGAGCACGGATCTGCGCAGTGGATTGAGCCGTTAAGGCTGCCATTTTTCCCCCCCTTCCCGTCGCTCGCTGGCTGCCATGGAGGCCGAGAGCTGGAGCCGAAGGAAGGCGGAGCGGGGCAGCTGCTGCCGCTCTGCCCGGCTAATACATGCCGACATGTAGAGGGGAAAAATTGCCCTTTATCGTCTGACAGCTGTATTTCTGTTATGAGCCGCGTCGGTTACGCCGAGGGAGGAAATAAATGACTTGTAGGGGACATGGAGCTGGCTGTTGACATGCGGAAATCGATGTCAGCGGGCAGCAGAGAAATGCCCACTGTGGCGGTTAGAAACCCACCTACACCTGGCCGCAGGAAGAAATGCCGCAGATGATTTAAACCTAATTCTTGTTTTATTTTTTATTCATATATAGCTGTAATCTAATCTCTTGGCGTCATTTCGACTGTAACGTGGCGTATAGTGTTTCTATTAGAGCAGAAATACAGAGAAAAAAAAGCATGGCCTATGGTGGCGGGTAATTGATTCCCAGTGACAGACAAGATAATTAGGCTCTACATCTGGTGTTAAAAACATTCATTCAATATACCTTTAGATTACATTTCTTGGAATGAATAATGGTCTTGACTTTTAATATTGAAGTTATTTACTTACTAAACCAAAATAATTAAATTCTGTCTACATTAACGACCACTCTGAGGTCTATAATGCCCATCTGTCATGAATAAAACATCTCTGCACATGGGATTTTATAATGATTGACATATTTGTGCACAGTGAGTGTGACATTTAGGTTGCTTTTTTTTATAGCATTAAGGCAATATTAACAATAAGCCTGTTGTGTATCTAGAGTAATTACCCAGCTAATACCTCTGGGACTCCCGGAGCACATTGTTCAGCTGTCACCATGGGTTTGTGAACAAATAAAGCTCTTGGTTTTCCTGATTCCCTCTGCATCATTTTTGATTTTTTGAGTTTGTTTTGTGAAAGAAGCTCCATACAACTTTTTAATTTTTTTTTTTACTTATGTGATATTGCACTTTTCTCCAGTTATGGACTGAGTTAAAAGATTAAAACCACATGAAATAGGAAAATATACTGGAAATATTCACTTTTTATTTTTTCTTTAATGAGAAACAATAAAAAGTCACTATTTCCAGTGATGGTGAGATGAAGCCTCATGAGGCATTGAACCGTTTGGGCTAATTGCTTCAAATATCCCCACAGTTCATGAAGCTTCATGTGAAAATGTCACCACCTACCGGTGGAAAGCAGAACTACAGTTAGTAATATAATTGTGATTTTTTTTTTTTTTTTTTATGCATTTTTTTTTTAGCTCAAGCAGACGGTGAAAGTGTTTGTGCAAATTGAGTAAAGGTTAGCAAAACGAAAAGTGTTAGTCATTTTTATTCAAAAATAATAGTTTTTCCACACTTTTTGGGTTGGAAGTTATGTTTTCAACCAGTCTTTTGGCTAAACCAACAAATCTAATCTGGCAGTGTTTGGCATTGTTTTTACCCAATCTATATTTGCACCAAAACAAACCAAATTAGTAAATTAGTTATACAAATTAGTCACATTAGTGACATTAGCCAAAATACTCTTTAAGTATTATTCCAACTTTCAAAAGTCCAAGGAGGGTCTTCAGCCCACAACCTTAGGATTGAAAGTCAATGTCATACAGCTGACCCCACTGGCAATGACTTCAAATCTGAAAGCAATACTACTAACACTAATCTTACCACTGTAACAAGTGGCTTGCTCAGATTTCATTGATCATTGCATTGTTTAATCTAACCAAACTAGTTTTATCAACTAGATTGTTTTGTTTTTTCCAACCAATCTATTCTTAGAATATAAACAAACTCTATCCAACTTTCCTACAAACTCCCACAACTTGACTGAGTTGTGAGGATGTTTAAATGCCTGTCAAAGTTTGGGGCTTCGGATGTCATTGATTTTGGCTCCTCCCCTAAATGAAGCAAGCCTAGATACGCGCTTCGTGGAAAAGCCCCTCCATTACTCTACACACGCCTCAAAGCTTTGGCTCATTTCATAACATCACTATCTAATACACATTAGATAGTTATGTCAATAATAAATCAGTGGAGCAAATTCAACCTTTGTTAAGATGTTTAATTATGTAAAACTATAACACTTATTGTTGTCATACATCCTAAATTCAGCTTTCCATGCATCCTGAAGTTTGGTAGCCAATTTCCATTATTCATTTTGGTTCAGTAAGTTTTAGAGGATTATGAATAACAAATTACATACTTACTACCTTTGACATATTTAAAACCAATTTCAACCATAAAGCATGTATGAATTGAAAACAAACAAACAAAAGAACAAAACAAAAAAACCTGACTTAGGGGTAAGCTTTACTTATTCTTTTTTTTCTCCTTTTGCATATCTCAAGAGGGAAAGAGTTTCACCATATTTTGACATTTGTTCCTTTAGAGCAGTGCTTTCCTAACTGTTTTTGCTTGCCTCTTATAGGTTCACAATTTTCCAAACCCTCCAATAACCTTTTCAACAGCTGAACAAAGTTGGCTCAGGCAAATCTCATATTGCAATAAAATAACTAAAAACTTCAAATCCCAAAACTACCACCTTTAAATGAATTTTAGGTCAGCTGTATTATTTCTCCGTGTAAAAAAAAAAATTCAACACTCCTATCAATACATTTTGTAATACCTTCCAAATGTGTATAATTAATTCAGTTCATTTGTATCCCATCAGTTCCAGTGTGCACCCCTAGGGGACATACCCCCCTACTTTGAGAACCATTGTTTTAAAAGATCTGTAATATACTGTAATATGAGGACCAAAGACACCATCATGTGCGGCAGTCGGTGTTAAATAGCTCTGCAGATTTCATTGCAAAAACAAAATGATTACAGAGTTGCCATTCAAAACCATCTTTAGCAACAATTAGATCTGCAGAGAGGATCATGGTCACTGGTTAGCAAAAGGGCAACTTGTATCTCTTTTCAGAGCACACGCATTCCTGAACACAAACTGTTTAGAGCTCTGCGCTCAGATTTCCACTATAAAAAGGAGGGGTGTTGTGCAATAACCAGTGAAGGGAAAAGAAAAAGGTTACATTTAGTAGTAGTAGTAGTAGTTTGTAACTGGCCAATAACCAGTCAGATGAAACAGGCGTAAATTCCGCTAACATTTTTAAAAACCTTGGTGGTTGCATTTATTTTTCTTACTGTGTGGATCCAGAAACTGGTAGCATTTGGAGCACCATGTCGAGCCGAGGAGGAAAGAAGAAGACAACCAAGACGTCCANTACAACCTTTATTGTGTTTATTTATTGTATTTTATTTATTAATGAAAATATTTCTGTAGACTTTTAGAGTCTTTGTTTTTATCCTTGTGGTATCGAAAATGGTATCGAGTATCGAATATTTTCCTTAGTATCGGTATCGAGTTGAAAAGTTTAGTATCGTGACAACCCTAGATCTGCAGAGAGGATCCTGGTCACTGGTTAGCAAAGGGGCAACTTGTATCTCTTTTCAGAGCACACGCATTCCTGAACACAAACTGTTTAGAGCTCTGCGTTCAGGTTTCCACTATAAAAAGGAGGGGTGTGGTGCAATCACCAGTGAAGGGAAAAGAAAAATGTTACATTTAGTAGTAGTAGTAGTAGTGTGTAACTGGCCAATAACCAGTCAGATGAAACAGGCGTAAATTCCGCTAAACCTCATCGCTAACCAATTTCTATCTGCATTTCTTAAAATTTTTAAAAACCTTGATGGTTACATTTATTTTTCTTACTGTGTGGATCCAGAAACTGGTAGCATTTGGAGCACCATGTCGAGCCGAGGAGGAAAGAAGAAGACAACCAAGACGTCCAGGTCCACCAAGGCTGGGGTCATTTTCCCTGTGGGGCGCATGCTGCGCTACATCAAAAGGGGGCTGCCTAAATATCGCATCGGAGTGGGAGCACCCGTCTACCTGGCTGCTGTCCTGGAGTATCTGACCGGTGAGGTCTCTTTTTTTTTTTTTTTTTAACACAGAAATAAGGTCATTGCTTTAGCTCCAAAATGTGTTATTCTGCTTTTTTTCATTCCATCATGATTGTATGCAATATTGGAATTGCATAGAAATGCTTGGTTGCAGTATTTGGTTGTATGTTTTGTGCCATTGCCACAGATTCATCCTATGAGTATGGAAACATTTTCCCAGATTACACAGAGTATATACTTTAATAATTCCTCTAAGATAATAGACTAATTGAATTATAAAACTCATTTATTTATATTTGAAGCAAGATTGTATAAAAGTACAAAATGGACACACTGCAAAACCTGTTTTGTGTTTTCTTTCCACTTGTTTTAGTTGTTAAAGGAAACAAACAAAAAAACTCCATAGATATCAAAATAATAATAAACTGACTTTTGCTGTCTGAGCTTAGAGCGTTTAAATAACAGCTTTTTTTTCCTGATATAATGATAGAAAATAGTTTAAAAAGTGGCAGACCTTTTCCCAAAATTTGTTTCTTGAAAGTATTTCAGAAATAACTGTCTTTGACAGCTGTTAAGGAAGCATTTATATTGTCCTAAGCAAAGGTTTTGGGGAGTAAAATCTCTTTAGGGAAATCTTGTATATTTTAGCTGGACAGTGCAAAATTCTGCTTGCATCATAACATCAAAGTTGTGTTGCAACCTTCCTGGCGCTTGAAACTGCAGCAGATCAGTAATAACAGAAACATGCAGCAACTTATCTCTCCATTCCCTCAAGAAAGTCCTTTCACACATTTTACTGATAACCTTGCTTATTTAAAGATTTTACCCGACAAACTGAGTTTGGCATTTTGATCGTCTGTTTCCCAATATTTAGCTGAGATCTTGGAGCTGGCAGGTAATGCAGCAAGAGACAACAAAAAGGGCCGTGTAACACCTCGGCACATCCTGCTGGCCATCGCCAACGATGAGGAGCTAAACCAGGTGATCTGTTGTCAACAATTCATCTGCTATCCAAAAGCACAGAAATGGTTGATGTACTGCTTTCAGGACATCTCAGATGTTACACTTTCTCTCTCTGTAACAGCTGCTCAAAGGTGTGACCATCGCAGCAGGCGGCGTCTTACCCAACATCCACCCGGAACTTCTGGCTAAGAAGAGGGGCGCCAAAGGCAAACTGGAAACGCCTGTGTCGCCGGCTCCTGAGAAGAAACCCAAAACAGTGAAGAAAACTGCAGCTAAGAAACTTGGTGGGAAAAAGGCTGGAGGGAAGACTAAGGTATGCGCCTAAGTCTGATGCCTGATTATTTTATCACTGAGCGTGTTAAGAATAGGGCAGTATGTCATTACGAATCACACAGAGGTCGAGTTGTTTGGCTTTTTAGACGCACACCATGCTTTTGTGTCTTAGTCTTCTTACAGTGGAAGATGTGCTAAAAACTTTTTAAAATGTAGGCATCCAGAGGGCTTCCTGATCAGATGTCCCAACAGCCTATCGAACTATTTTCAAGGCATTAAAATTGCGGCTCTGCGTGGATCGCTAAGGCTACATTCACTTTGTGTGTAAATAAACCCTTATGTGACTCATATCTAACCTTTCATGGCAATCAGAGTGGCTCTAATTCCAACCTTTAAACCCCTTAAAAAAACTGAATTGTGGCATTTTTATATGCAGTGCTGCATCTGATTAATTTTAAACAGATTTCAAAGAGTCTGTCATCCGAACAGTTCTGTTGCATTTCCTCCAACACTTACATTATCGTCCTAAATCTGACAACTTGCATAAAGAATCCTTTCCGGTGCAGGACTGCTCCACAAGTCAGGCCTTCTTTTTTCTTACTTTTCTTCATCTTCTTATGGTGTGATCACAATATTTTTGGCTCCTATTGTTCAACAACTGATAGCAGAGGCACAGACATCTGTTATATCTTGAGTAAACAGTGCACTGCTGCAGGAGTTCAAGGTGTTCAATGAGAGTTTAAATATATTTCAAAACTAGAGAGCCCCGTCCTCCATCAAGTAGCTCATTCCCCTCCGACATATTGCGTCTTCCACCTTTACCTGTAATACCTGTATTCAGAGAATCTTCAAAAAATTCCTGGATCCAGATGGGCATCTGGATAATTACCAAAATGTAATAAAATGTCGCCAGTCACAATATTTCAGTTCAATTTAGTTTATTTCTATAGCGCCAATTCACAACACATGTCCTCTCAAGGCACGTTACAGTTCACCAGATCATACAGTCAAATTGATTCAAAGTTTTCTATCTAAGGAAAACCAGTTGATTGCATCAACTCATTGACTTGAATGCAATCCCTCATGCCTCTCTGCAAAATCCATCCATAACTTTTCAGTTCTTTTGAAAACAGACAAACCAACACTAATGAAAGAATAACCTCCTTTGTTGGGGGGGAATAAAGTATTTTGTTAAGGTTGCTTTGTTTTAGATAAAGACGTTAACGCCATATCAGTTTTATTTGAATGTAACTCAGTTTTTGTGCTCTTCTTAAAGAGATAGTAATTCGTTCTGTGCGTTAATGACAGTGCTACACAGTTTGAGAATAGGTCAGATAATGAAAAGTCAAAAAATCAACAGTCTTTCTTGAATATAAAGAAAGGAGAGTTTAAGACACTGTCACAGATCTGGGCCTGCTGTCAATCAAAATAAAAGCAACATCCCACCTCATGACCAACCTGCGCACCATGCTCTTAGAAACCAACAGGTAAAAGGTATTTATATACACAGTATAATGAAAACTACATTTAAGGAAAAGAAAATGCTGATCCAACAAAGGCAGTGGAATGAGTCCTGAAAGGTGATTTTTATTTTTTTTTTAAAAGAATATTTTAAAAGAATATTTTTTTAAGACACTATTGGTTAGTTATTTGTTTTTCTAAAGTAGGTAGACAGGAAATATGATTAGAGAAAGGGGGAAGACATGCAGCAAAGGTCACCAGGCCAGGACCCCAACCTGCGTCGCCCCGTCGAAGACCAAGTTCAAGGGTCAGAGTATCCCCGCTTGCTATATACAGGCTGTGTGTTTCAAACAGGGTGAATCTGGCTGTTTTATATCATGTCTTTTTTCCCCCAAAGCAGATGGTTTTAACCTTTCCACCGTGTCTCTCTTCCTGTCAGACTCATGACCCCAAATTGCTGTGTAGATCAGACCCAAATAGGTCAAGGGTCCATCTTGGTTTCACCTAAGACCAGCCCCATTAGCTTTAAGTGCCAGAAACTCTTACGATAGTATATTTTCATCAGATTTGGCGTTAAATCGTAACCAATATTTTCAGGCCATAAGGAAGCTAAGAAGTAATGATGTGACGGACCTCTTACTCTAAAGTATATCCTGTTAAAAAAACGCCAATCTCACTACAGACAGTACTATGGTGTGACGTCCTGATGTTTGCTGTGTCTTTAACAGAGAGGGGAGGTGAGCAAGTCGGCATCAGCAGACAGCACTACGGAGGGATCTCTGGCAGACAGCTTCACTGTGCTCTCCACAAAGAGCCTCTTCCTGGGTCAGAAGGTCGGTTTACTGGGCGCTCAGAATTCTGGCTTAAAAGTCCAAGATGATTATACTGAACATCAATTCACCACTGAGTAAAGTGCAGTGAGTGCGGAGCTTAGCTGTGAGGATTGGTAAAATGTTTATACTGCTTTTTCTTTTTAATAATTAAACATGAAGCTATAAAACCAATGAAAGACTCAAAATTGGAGCTAAAAAGCTCATTATATTTTACATGGAATAATCTAATAATAATATAAGATGTATTAATGGGCACCGCCTCTTTTACATATAGTTGAGAATTGTTTGAGTGGCAGGTAAGAATCACATTATTGATCTGCCTGTGCTGTGGATCTTGTAAATAGTTCCACAGATTAAACTGAATTTGCTGTAAAACAAACTACTAGCGAAGGTAATTGGCAAATAAAAGGATTTTGTGTAATTTCAGAAATTAGTTTGAAAAAAATCAGTTATTTACACAGTTTGAGTAAAAGAAAAAAGCATTTGCTTGCACTGCTTGTTGTTTTAGCTCCTTTTTTTTAGTTTAGGTTCAGTTTAGGTTAAAGGAACCTAGTTTCCTTTATAGACCTGATTCTTGTAACTCTACCATTCTTTCCTGTTTACTTCTGTCTTTCTTCACCACTTTTCTTGCAGATGATTTGTCTTCTTATAATCATATTTTGCATTGTGATGTTTTTGGATGGGAGAAATAAACTTTTTTTAATTTCTGGTAACAAACCTTGAATTAATCTGGGCTAATGAGGTGTTTTGTTTGACATCTTCGAGGAATACCTTGATATTTTGGACTCCTTTATGAAAAACCAACATGATATTCGTAAGCATCATGTTTTTCGTTGCTGCCATGTTCAAATGCAAAATGTTTTTGAATATATTAAATCCTATGTATTATTGTTAAATCACTATATACAAACTGCAAACCATGTTTGGGGAGTTTGGCATCATGCTTTGTCAGTAAAATATTTGGCCAGTTTAATGGAGTTTCCTTCCCTTAATCCCTACAGATGATACAGCATTTAGATGCTAAAGCTAATCAGTTAATGTGTGATGGTGGAAAAAAGGAGAAGATTGGGGTGAGTGCTGATTAATTATAATGTAGAGGTTTGATGAGAGCCTCTATGTAATCCAGACTCAGAGGGTCACTCTAATATTCTTAGCTTCGAAACACACCAACAGTTTTAGCATCTGTTTTGTTTTTATGGCTCTGCTTAGTTAAACATAAGCTGATAAAGTTAATAGCCAAGAGCAAAGGTAAACTAATGTCAAACAAAAGTTAGTATTCCCCTTATATATTTAACACTTATTAAATCCCATTTGTTGGAAAACATTAGAGGATGTAACTCTTTAGTGGCGTTTAAAGTGGTCAGTATGTAGCCTATATACCTGTTAATTACTTGGATCTCTTCAAAGTAGCTTAGCATATTGCCATCAATATCAAAACTGTTGGGGGGGGAGCGGGTGCACCCTTATGTGAAAATGTCCAGGTTGTGACCAAATTGTTTGAGGTGAGATTTCTCATGCATCGTCTTTAAGAGAGGCTTCCTTTTGGGATTGAGAGCCAGGTAGACCGATTTTATAGGATGTGTTTAAAAATTAACTTAACTCAATGACTGAAAAAATGATGACCCTTGCTTGACACATTTTATCTTATTATAAAGTTTTTATGAAGCCTTCAAATCCTGAGCTGCATCAGAAGCAGAATGTCATTCAGCAGCAAATTTAAAACAAGGTTTTACTATTTAACAAAAATGTTTTCAAATGGATTTAGCATGCATTGTTAGCTTTTAGTCCAATTAGTATGACTAGCTTTGCGCTCCTAAACAAACTGTCCAGTTTCAAAAAGGTTTCAAATATTTCGAAAAAAACCAGCTTGTACCATGACCTGAGTTGGTAATGGGGATGAATGTCTTTGATAAACGAGTTAATCTAAAGTTGACTAGATTTATGAGTAGCATAAAAAAAAAAAAAAAGCTCATATTTAGGGGGGCCGTTCTATTATATGAAGGATTACATAGTTTTCAATATGCAAAAAAAAAAGTGCATCATAATACTTAAGTACTAAATCTTATGCTTTATAAAATATTATTAACACATTATACTGACATGCAATTATAAAATACAACAGAAAAGGAAGGTTTTTGTTATATTGGAATTCATTAAAATCCATAAAATGCTTCTAATCCCCCATGAATAGAGATGCAAAACTATCACTTAAAGACTGTATGTTGCTCTGACAAACTGTCAGACTTTTCCTGCCACTAACTGTGATCTAGCTTTCTGTTTTCAGTCTAATCCATCAGTGATATAAGCAACATGTTTTATTGTTATGGGGTTAACCCAGAGGAATCAAAACCACTGCCTCTCCATTCATTTCTTAAGGAACGTTTGCGATGAGGTGATAATCAGTTGCCGTCAGACAACTACATAACCAGTGAAATTCATGTGTGAAATTGTGGGCTCTCACCCACAGATGCACACAGACGCATGTTTTGAATCTTTCACCGATGAGTATGTGCATCTCCGCCGTGCAGCACAACCAGCTTTCTCTCTTTATTTCATAACTTAAGCAGCTTGTTGAGTTTTTTATGTTTACAGACAGAACTGCCTAAAGTGCATTCTGCATCCTTGTTAATATTAAAGATTGTAAAATAATTTCCCAACTGAACTTTATCTGGATCGGTTGGTGTTTCTGTTCAAGCATGCCGCCGACATCTTCATTTCTCTTGCATTTATTGATGTGATCTCTCTTAAGGGTGAACTGCAACACCCTCTTCTCGATGGCAGAAACACTTAAAACAAAACACTGAGAGAGGTCGTTAACCAACATAACATACAACTAACGTAATAACTAACATTATTAGTTAATAGGATGTAAAAATATTTTAATCTCATTAACCAATAATAGACAGCTGTAAGTAGATTGGTTTGCATCTCTACTTAGCAGATGAAACGGTTGAAGCAGGTTGTTATTCAACTCAGCCGACATGTTGTCAGCTTTAAATGTTGTTCCCTCTTAGTCTGAATGATCTGCAGGCATTGCCAACATGTTGTGCTTTCTCTCAGATCATTTGAAAAATCTTAACATTACAGTCAATTAACCTTGAGTCTCCTTCACCCAGTAACAGCTTCCACACCGAAGGTTGGTCAAAATGATGGGGTGCGTTCCTTTATCAGAAAATACCAGATACTTTAGTTCAGTACAGTATTATTTTTTTGCAACCAAGGGTTGTAGATCAGTTGGAGATGATTCCAAAGTTCAAGGTATTCCTCTAAGCTGAGAAGTGAATCTGGTTTTAATGCCTCTGCTTCTTCACTTTTTTTCCTTTTTGCTCCCTCCACCTTTGCATGCTTCCTCCTGCCCCCCGTTCCCCCCATCACAGCTCAACCTTATCCACAGCGAGGTCAGTAACTTGGCTGGCTTTGACGTGGACGGGGTCATCAACCCCACCAATGCTGAACTTGATCTTAAAGATGATCTAGGTGAGCCCCCCCCCCCCATGCCTCTTCCCTGACCTTCCCCAGTCCCAGTGGGCTTTCAGATCTGGAATCCTTGAATGCCCAACAGCTGCGCATTATTTTCTAAATTACAGGTTTTTGGCATCCTACTCTGGATCCTGTTGTTTACATTGCGAGCAGCAGCAGATCGATCTAGTTCTCTCGTGCTTAACAGCAAAATATCTTTGGCTTCCGTTGAAAGAAAATCTTTAGTAGTTAGATGAAAATCAGCAATTCTAAGTCATCCATCCAGACATTAATATGTTTATTCTTCCAACCATTTATTTGGTTAGGCCATTTATCAGTATATTCTAATTTTCCATCCATCCAT
>NW_015150761.1:610266-617587 GCF_000732505.1 Cyprinodon variegatus | reverse complement strand
TGTGTATATATATATATATATATATATACACATGTTTGTTTATATCGAGAGGTATATTGTACATTTATACCATAGTTTGAAAAAGAGAACAAAAGCTGCTCGCAGTAGTAACATGCTGAGGTTCCTTGATCAGTAAATATCCTCAAATTACTAACCTGGGTTCCCTATGGCTGATGGGCTACAGAAATGTATCGTTTAGTAGAAACCAAACGTTGCATTGGTGGCATTCAAGGATTTTTATAAAGGCTGCAGAGAACAGTTTGTCTGCTTTTCTTCCCACTATGTTTATGTGCTGTGGTCCATTTCAGGTGCCAGTCCTTTCAAACTGCTGCACGTTATTTTATAAATTTGATTTTTTTTTTTTTGTCCTTATTTTTTGCTGAAGATTTTTTTCTTTGAAAATGTTGATGAGATAAGGGAAAAGTTTAAAGAACAAGCCCAGAAATCGTTTCTTAATTGGTTGCAAAGTGCAGCATGGTTGAGAGATCTCCCACCTGAGATTAAATCCAGGATTCAGGACCACACAGCTGGACAGAAACAATACCAAAAAAAAATAGATTAACTGAAAACTCCAGAATTGTATAATTTTGAATCCATCCTCCTGTGATGTTTTTCAAGGTCAATTTAGTAAATCCAGCCAACTGTGTGCTCCTGCATCCTATTTTCACTATCTAACTTGTCTCTCCACTTCCTCAGCTGCCTCCTTGTGTCCTGTGATTTCCTCAGCCAATAAGGAGTGCGCTCACTTGTGTCCTTCTGTTCTTCTCTCTCATCACTCTCCGCATCTTATTGCCCACAGTCACTCACAGTGTTTTTACCTCCATGTTGTTGCCTGTTGTCTGTCACGGTTGTTGTCTGTAGTTGCAAGTTGTCCGAGCCGACATTTCCGCGGTGGAGAGCGACGCTGTCGTTCACCCGACCAACTCCTCCTTCTATACAGGTGGTGAAGTAGGTAAAGGAAGCACTGACTCTGCAGAGACCACGGCTGTCTGTCTGCTCTCCCTCTGCATATCCAGTCAGTCAGTGCTGCAGTCTGTGGACAAACGGCAGCAGCAGTTGTTACCTTTCATTATTGTTGGCCTTTTTTTGTTTTAATCTATGCTTCCATTGTTAGCCTAAACCAGATGTTTACCTTTTTTTATTTATTTATAAAAACATTTTTTGCAGTCCAATTATCAGAGCAAAAGTCAATGTTCTAAATTTTAAGATGATCTCAGTACAAAGAGACCATTTATAAAGACAAAAAGCTATATTTGTTTCTCTTTATTTACAGAGATTAGTCAGCAAAGCACTTGGGTCACTCTGAAATGTGCTCCCATTTTACAACTAAAATCAAAGAAAAAAGCTGTATAAAGTAGGGCTGGGCATTTAATTGCATTTGCAATATAATAGCAATTTAGAAAAATGCTATTTTCAGATCACAGAAGGACTCAGTTTTGGTCACATATTTAACTGGAGTAAGACATTAAAATTTTCAATCCAGCGCTTTAAAGTGGCGGTATGACACTTAAAGTGGGCTTGCCACCACACAGAATAGAAGAGAGTTGCTGCTAGCATGCAGATCCATGCAATATAGTAGAAGTATGAACTTTTTCATCCAAAGGTTACATTAAAGTCCTGCAACAATGAAAGCTTTTCAGGTTGTGAAAAAAACTGAAACTCTGGAGCAGAAAACTACATGCTTGAGCTTAGAAAGGAAATTCGCATTAATATTGCAATATTGGTAGAAAATAATCGCAACTTCGATTTTTGACAAAATTGTTCCGTCCTAATATAACAGGGTTTCCGCGGGTCATTAAAAATCATTACGTCATTAAATTATTATTTTTTAAATTAAGGCCTTAATTGGCATTCATTAAATGCCATTAAATGTGTTTATTGTGGCATTTAAAATGCTTTATTAAAAAAAATTATAAAAACAATTTCATGAGACATATTATATCACAATATATTTGCGTAGAACTGCTTCCGGTTGATCGCAAAGCTGTAAGTTCAGAAAAGAAGCTTGAGTCGGAGAAAAATTAGAGAATGGGGGGAAAAAACAAATTTTAACAAAAGTGGCTTGAAAATGAGGAATTTGTGACATGGCTGCAGCCTATCGACAGGTACCTGCTGGTGGCATTAAAATTATTTCTAAGAGCATTAAAAAGCATTAAATTTGAGTTATTCATTCTTCTATAAACCCTTTATAAAGAAAATAATAAAAAAAGTTGAGATGTTTAGATAAATTTGGAAATGTTCTAATCTGTTATTGGAAACCATTGTGAGACCAGCCAAAACCCTAATATCAGAATATATCGACCTGCTTCTGAAATCTGATAGAAAACACTGCTTAACTCATTGGTTGATATTGAATGGGTCGGTTGTTCTCATAACCTATGTTGGTGATTATTGCTCTCTCTTTGACAAATATATCTTGATCCAGTCTCTTCTACCATCCAGACTACATGAGAAGTTATGAAAGAATAAGTGATTCAGGCTGATATTGTATTAGGTTGACATTGGTCAGGAATGAAATGAAAACTATTTTTCCATCTAAACAACCCTAATATTCCTTTGGATTGTCTTGCTTAGATCCTAAATCTCACTTTTAAGTTTTACACTTAAATACTTAACTCTAGTTGATATGTGTCTTTTTTATATGTGAAAACAATCCTAACATAGCCTTCCTGCTGGATAAAAAGGTTTAATCAACTAAATCTTAAGCATGCATATAACCTTTAATGCAGAACAGTACTACATCTACAGCTGCACGATATTGCCTAAGCTTAAGCTACAATGTATTTCTATATTCTGGTTGATGGAAAGTTATTCAAATATTGACACATATACAATATGAGATTCTTAGAAAAAACTGCCAAGAAAGCCCATCTCAGATTCCTGTAAAAACTTCTAGAAATGTTATAAAGAAATTCTAAACACATAGTTCTATGTTCAGAGCTACAAGCTGAACAGATGAAACGCACATTTAATCATTTATTTCTCCCTTTTCTTAGTTCTCATCTCCGTTCTTTTGTATTTAACAGTTTTTCTCTCACTGAACATTTGGCAAATCCAAGAACACAAATAAATTTATGCCTAAAAACTATTTTCACAAAGCACTAATAAAATAGCAAAATTCAACATATTATTTTGGATGAACCTTTTTGATACTATAGGCAGTCCTGCTATCCTGTTAGGATTTCTCCCTTTCTCTCACACTCATGCCACTCCTGCCTCTGTGCTATATTCCTGCCGTTTGTTGTTTTATTTCCTTATAAAAGTTTGGTTTATTTTGAACCTTTGATCTTTAGTTAAACAAAACTGTTTTACTAAAGATCTGTTCGGGTTGATTCGGCTGAACCCTGAATGTCAGTCTGAAACAAATGTAATGGGTGTCAGCATATCAAAAATGTGATTGAAAGTCACACAATTATTATTAAATACAATTATATTGAAATATATATTGATACTATAGGATTGCCCAGCCCTAATCAATGGAAGTATATTGAATAATATGAACATTTATTTAGGATTTATTTCTTACAATTTTACCTTTAGCTCTGTTTCTAGTTACTCTTCAGGAAAGCCATAGTTACAGGATTATAAGATCCTGACTGCTAGAGGAAATTTTTAAATGGTGTGTCTGATATTTATGCTGATCCTATCCTGGATGACTCAGGATTTCTGCTTTGCTAAGAAGACCTTTGCCCAAACTGCAGGGCTCAATCTTTTTAAAACAGGAGTTCCTTATAATAACTAGCCAGAGGTAGATCTTTGCATCAGATAACACATTTAAAGGTTATATTTTGCTGGTGTGACCATGCTAATTATACTGCTGCTGCTCGTTTAGCTCTGCATGACTGAAACATTGACTCTCTGAGAGCTGTCTCTCATGTGACCTTTGAACTCTCTAACCAACCTGTCAGTTCAGATGGTTTGTAAGCAGATGCACAGAGTGTCACAAAGTTTTATTATTTCTGTGGTCACAAAGGCACAAAGATTCAACTGATAAGGTTTAATGACTGTACTTCATATGCTGGTTTCAATTTTAGGGAGTTTTTTTTTTTTTCTCAAATAAGAATGAAAGTTTTTAAATAAGGCAAAAATATTCACACCATTAAACTTTTTCATATCCTAAACACAAATCATATTTTATGTCATTGGGACTTTTTCTGATATGTCAAAGGTAGTGCACTGATGCAAAGTGGGAGCAAAGCAAGGCATGGTTTAAGTATTTGATCAAGATCTGAAAAGTGTGGCTTCAGTTTGTCTTCAGTCCTCCTCCATTGGTCGTTTGACCGTTTGTTAAAGTTAAATCTCCAACTGTTTCTGGTTTTTCTCTGGACATCAAGAAACCAAAATATTTGTCCATTCCTCTTTGCTAAATAGCTTGAGCTCAGTCAGACTGGACTGAGACTGGAGAATGTTTTTAACCACAGATTCAGAGTGGACTAAGGTTTGGGCTTTGACCGGAGCGTTACACCTCTGGCTTTATGCATTCTCCTGCTCAAAGGTGTTGTTTTTTTTCACCACCATTGTCCTACTTTATCTCATTCATCTCTCCTTAAGCTCTGACCAGCTTGCCTATCTCTGCACTGTACAGATGGTGTGTTCGGGTTGATGAGTAAAAACGGCTTGATCTCGTCTAACCAGAGTAGCTCCTTCCCTCTTGGCTTATGGCAAAATGTTAACTGGACTTAGTTGGGTTTTCTTTTTGCTGTCCTTAATAAGACCAGATTATTAGAAATGAGGAATTAAGTGGTTTCCAGTTAACAGGTTCACTTTGCTGAGCTCTGCATCCCTGCAGCTCCTCTGGAGTTACTTTGAGTCCACCTAGGCTTGTTCAGTCATAGGTGGACGGTCGTCTCTTGGTAGGTCAACAGTTGTGACACATTTTTTTCATTCTCTGATGACTGCTTGAAAAGAGCTCTGTGAAATGTTAAGCTTTGGATGTTGTTTTAAAACATATTCCTAATCCCACAAGACAGGTAACCTTTCTTCATCCGTTTGCTGCATTTCTTGATCTTTATGGTGCAGTTTGTTCACTAATGTTCTCTAACAGCCCTCTTAGGTCTGTACAGAAATTAGATCTGATCAAGTTAACTGTTATGAAGTAGATGACTCCTTAAGGCAAGTGTATCGGAATAGAGGGGACTAAAAATAAGGCAAATCACTCTTTTCAGATCATGTTTTTGGGGACTTTTGTAGTGCTCTCTCACATAAAATCCCCCAAAATCAGTCAGCTTTTGCTTTGAGATGCTTCCAATCTTTTTGGTTTCTGTATACGGCTCCTCTCTTAAGCTCTGAGTAAAAACCTAAGGCGACTGAGTCTCTGGAATTTGCATTTATTGATTTGAATGGATGAAAAACATTTCTTCCCCCACAATTGACTTAAATTTGCTAGTATTTTTAACTAGAATCTTTGCTCCTTATTTGTGCCACCTGTTCTAATCCTGAAATGAAGCACTCAGAGATTCTGAGAGGCACTTCTAGAGGATTGACACGCCTGTGTTTCTGCCAGTCTGTCCATCCACCCTCACGTCTTCCTGCTTGCCTGTCTGTCTGCATGACCTCCAGCCCTCCGTCGCACTTTCTGTTGTCTGTCTGCAGCTCAGCAGTATCTGTTCACTGCTGTCCTCTTCTGTATCCGCTTGCAGGCTCTGCCCTGGAGAAGAAAGGAGGGAAGGAGTTCACGGAGGCACTCCAGGAGCTGAAGAAGAAAAATGGCCCCCTGGAGGTGGCTGGTGGTAAGTGCACAGACATAAACGACAAAGGGGGATTTTATTGTTCTGAAAAGCAGAGTTGTTTTATTGTCCACATGCTTAGTTGTTTTTAAATAAAGTTGTTAAGTTCCAGGTGGAAATAAGGTGAAAGGTTAAAAGAAGGTGGATTTTAACTCAGATTTAACTCGGCTGAATTTGGGACTCTGCTGGGTGAAATGTTTACAGTGCTGCCATAGAAACCTTTACAGTGTTGATAGATTACTTCTGTCGTTTTGTGCCAGTCTTTCATATTTTCCGCTTGTTACTGCAGCATTATTCAGAGTCTTTCAAACAGTTTTCACCAGTTCAGCCCAGAATCCCTGCCCTGTCGTTTTTTAGATTTAGACAATAAACTTAGCTGAGCCTTTTCAGGGGGACAACTAAATAATAATTTTCAATTATTACTTAATTTTGTCTGGATACTCTGAATTTTTGTCCTAAAATTTATCAATTAGTTTTTTTTTTCTTTATTGCCTCCTTGATTTCTTTATTATTACAAAAAAAAAAGAATATTTTAATTGAAATAAACTTCTCTGTTTAAGTATTTACAAGGCACATAAAGCACCGGAGCCCGTTTGGCAGTCGTGGTGTGTGCCGACCATTCTGAGGCTGATCCTATAAAGCTTTGGTTTTGCAGTTAATGCTCAGCTTGGTTAGATGGGAAGTTTCATTGTAAGGACAGATTTATGGTTCTTCAGGGATGCTCAGTGTAGAGCCAAACACTAGCTCAGTTACACCAGGACTTTTACTAGTTGTTTTACATCTAAGCTACATTTGTGTCGTCCTTCCTGTTCTTACCTCGCCAAAATAAGACAGCCAGAGTACTCTGAAAATATTATGGTTTTTATGAAACCTCATTTTCCTGATGGCTGTAACAGTCTTTGTTCTCCCTGTCCTGAAGCGACATATTGACTAAAAGTTCAAGTCTACCATGTGATTGTAGGACTATGCTTGCTGTTAAAGGTTTTAGTGGATCCCTAAATGAGGATTGGCTTTTTTGACCTTTATAATAACTGATTGATGGATTACTCCCTTCATCCCTTCATTGTTATACTTTTAGGTTATGATGTTTAGGTTTTAATCCTACAAAAACCTAATTAGAGTCCAAAAATAAACAGGTTGTAAAAGTCATTTGGAGATGTCTTACTATTACTACTATACAATAATGTCTTACTACTATAGAACAATTTAACAAACATTCAGAAAGTTTATAGTGGAGATCCATGCCAAATGTTTTAACTAGGCCATTCTAAAGTATAAGATATGAAAAGAACTGAAAGTATTTTAGATTGACATTTAAGACTGTCAGTTTTCAAATAAAGCTTCACAATATATTGTTAATATATTGTCACCTTCTTCCTAATTTGTTTTTTCCATCTTATTTCTAAGTGAAGCTATATATACTTGTTTTAACTCAACTTTTTTCTTAGCAGTTTGTGAACAGTAATGTTTTCTTCATGTAGACTAGGCCTCAGATTATCTGTGCTGAAATTACTTTACAAAGATTTGGGCTCTATTCCTGTATCAGAACGACATCTCACCATTAATACATCAAACTGGATCTGGAACAGAAATAA
>NW_015150761.1:584382-610256 GCF_000732505.1 Cyprinodon variegatus | reverse complement strand
AACCCAATTAGGCACTTGCAAAAAATTACTTTATATAGGATTGTACTGTTTAGGCATAGCATTATGACCTCTAAGAGGTAAGTAAGATCAATTCACCAAAAGACCTTTAATGTCAAAATTCCTTCTGATTTTTGGATATTTTCACAGTGATTATATTATTTATTATGTGTGTGTGTGTGTGTGGTTTTTTTTTTTTTTTTTTTTAGTTTCTTATTGGTTTTAGTCTAGTCAGTTTTTTTACCTTTTAATAACTGAAATTGAATTTTAAGATTTAGATTATCAAAGCTTTTTTCTAGTAAATATTTGAAAAAAAATGTTGAAATTCTGATTATTTTATTCTCCAGGGCCAATTAGTTTTGTTCTTTTAGAAAAGCTAACAAAGTACATCTGTGACAAAGTTGAAGAACGAAGCTACATTTATTTTAATCTTAATTAAACACTGCAGGCGATTGTATTGTTCTGCATTATTTGGATTTTAGAGAAAGAGAATTCACAGAACTGTAAATGATGCCAGATATTTATATAAGAATGACCTTTTGTTGCTTTTAAAGGAAGCATGTTCTTTGTGATTGTTCCAAAGTTTAGCTGTTTGGAAAAAAATAGGAACAGATAGTTCTGCTGCACCACACGCTTTAACCATGAAACAGTCTCAGTTTCCCTCAGGCAGGCCTAAGCATTGAATGGTTCTGCGGTGTGAAGTGACTCCATCATCTCCATCATCTTTCTTCTTTTGATTTGGGGCCATCTGGAAATGAGCTCGTCCTCAGCTTCGAGTGCAGTCCCCTCACACGCTTGTTGCTGGCTAATGAACTCTGACTGAAGGCTTTCTCGCACCGCAGAGTCAAAGACTTTGGCTGAATTTCACTTTTTTACAGCTGCTGGGGTGATGGAAGACTTAACTGAGGACCAAACTCTAGAGAGCAGACTCTGTTCCCTTGTCCTTTATTTCTTCAGCTCCCTGGAGAAGTGGGTTTCCTCTCTAACACCTTGGTTTAACCAGCTTAAGCTCCTGGAGATCTCACACTTATTTTTCCCACACAGAAAAGTGCTCATTTAGTGCCTATGGTCTCCAAACTCAACTTTTGGGGTTTTACTTCCAACAAAATGGGTTAATAAGGCTTATTTTAACTGATGAGCACTTTGTGATGTGGCAAAAGCTGTGAAAAGTGCAGTCATTGTTTGAGTCAACTAAATCATTACAGATGTAAGAAACTTAAAGATGTATTGGCTTCCCACCCATTTTTAGAAAATATATTTAACTTTCAATCTTTGCCTTTTTGTGATTAGATTTATTTGTTTTTAACAAATAATATGCAAATGTTATGCATGAATTTATGCATGTATGTGTAGAGAAGCAGAACAAGGAATGTAAAGGAGTTGAAAGTAATGATTTTGCCAAAACCATAGAATATCTATTATTTTTAACTAGTATTGCGATATGGGATTTTCTTTTGCAATAACCACAAGCATGTAGATTATTTTCTTAAGGTTTCAGTTTTTTCATAACCTTAAAAGATTGCCTCTCCAGAGTTTATCGTGAAAAACTTCACTATTACTCGGTGTGACTTCCATTTGCGTGCCGGGATTTGCATGCTAGCTTCAGTTCTCCCCTTCTGTGTGGCAACAAATTCACTTTAAGCATATTTCCTTAAGGGCTGGAGGGAGAAATGTTTGTCTAGAATGTGTCTAGAATGCAACAATATCAATAGATCAGGTCTATAACAAAGGCAGATTCAACATTAATGAAGCAAGATCTACAAATGCCACCAAATGATCCTCCAAAAATAATTAAATATTCAGTTTATTCACCTTTCACTGGAAAATGGGAAACAGATTTATCAGTTGGGGTTGATCAAAATGTTTGGTCTAAAATCTGTCAGAGAACCTTTAACATGACTGGAAATCCTAATTTAAAAATAATTAAATAGTTGGGGCATATGGAGCCATGGGACTTCATGGTCCTGGCGCCGCGTCATGCCGGGGGAATCTGGGGTGCAACTGGGGAGACCTGGGGAGCCCTAGCCTTTCCTTGGGTGGGGTCCCTGCTGGGTGGTTGGGGGCTTGTTTCTGGACTTATTGGCCGCCTGGTTTGTTGACTGGTGGCTAGCCTGCTCTGGGGTCCATCGGCTCCCCTGCTGGCACTGGGACCATTGAACTAGTGAGGAACAGCATCTCACAGACGCTCCCCCTAGAGGGGACATACTGTCAGAGTTAGGGTGGGGAGGGGAGCTGTGCATGCAACTTGACCTCAGTGTCCTAGTCTTTTTTTGTTCTGAAAGCAGTGGTGGGTTAGACCTCCTCATATGGTTGGGGTGAGTGTTGGCCTGGGATCGGGCTTTGATTTGATGGTTCTTCGTTTTTTTGAAAATAGAAGAAATTAATAAAAAAACAAACAAAAAAAAACCCAACAAAGATTAGATTGCAAATGCAATTAATTGCCCAGCTCTTGTAGTAAGAATTACATTTTTAAAATACCTGCCCCCTTTCCAAGGAAAAAAAAAAACATTACCAAACGAGAAAAAAAATTATCTAAGCATCAATTTATCATCTATCCACTAAACAACGATGATAAGTGAAATATGAAATTATATTTCATTTTGTCACAGCTTAGGTCCCTCATTGAATGCCGTGTTTTAAGCAGCACGTCTTATTTGCTAAATGGTGTGATGGTTTGATGTTATTATTTATTTAGATATGACTATTAATTTGGGTTCTTTAAAAATATACTAGATGTTGATTTATTGATGTATTCAGGTATTCTGGTTCCATCTTCGACCCTTCCAACACCCCTGCTGGAAGATATGTAAATAAATAGGGCTGAAAAAATTAATTGGATTAGTTGATTATTGAAATAATCGTCAACTAATTTAGTAATCGATGAATCGTTAACTGGAGTGTAGAGACTCTGAAACATGCCTTTAGCTGAGTGAGAAACCCACTTAGAGCAGCAATTACACCAAAATTGTAAAAACATATATCAATATTTTACATTTAAGATAAAAAAAACCTTTTGCTATCCAATTATTAAACGAAAAAAATAATCAACATATTAATCCGTTAGCAAAATAATCATTGGTTGCAGCCCTAGCCTTAACTTATGTTTAAGGTTTTACTGTAGAATCAGGATGTTTTACTGTCGCCTTGTTACGATCCATGTCGGGCTTTAGCACCAACTTCCACTATGACACAAGCTGTATTGATTGAATTCATGATGCAGAGGAAACTGTAACTAGTTTGACATATTTCTGGAATAAACTTCCTACAGTTAGTTATAACACACAATATTTAAAACTCTAAGGTTTTTACACAGCATCCCTGGCACTCCGTAAACGAGGGATATCAACGTTCTGGGTCTATTTCAAGGTTCTTATTTGAACATTTAAAGTCCTACAAACTGGAGCACTCAAGGAAGGCTTTAAAAGTCGTTAATGGTTTTACGGCCTGCAGAAGGAATCGTGAGTGTTCTTCTGAAACAAGGAGCCTATCAGCAATATCCTACTTTAGGTAACTTTTAGTCAGATGGTTGCAATCTTCAGAATAATACAGTGACTTCAAAAACAGATTATTTTCCAAACAGTAGCATTGCTTACAGTGTCATCATTCAGTTTTTTGCTTATAAAATCATACAGGTCTGGATATCTGGCATTATGGGTTCAGTCTGTAATTAATTATTGAATGGAATGGTTATGTTTATTCTTTTGTAAAATGTAGAATAACTATTGTTCATTAATCCTTCTGATTATTTTAATTTCAGTCATTATTCTTTTCGCCTCACCAATAGTGAAATAACCCGTTTTAATGCATGTGCACAAAAGAAAGATGAATGTTGATCACCTTCATCAGTATTTCAGAGAAACCAAAACCTTTGGAGTTTAACAAAGTCATCTGCAAACAATTGAAGCAGTTTTAGTGTGGAGAGAGGTGGAAAGACACCTCCTGCCTGTTCTTAACTATGGATGTTGGATCTGTGATGCTTTGTGCCTGGTTGTCATCCTAAGGCTGGTATAATATTTTTTTTTATGTGCATGGTATAATGAAGACTTTGAAATACTGCAAGATTTTGAATAAGAAATGTAATATCTGCAGCCAGTGAGCTAATAATGGATCAGTGGGCCTTTCATCAGGATAATGACCGAATCAAATCAAATATCCTTCATCTCAGTCCAAGAACTCTGGACTAAGAGAATGACTGTGAAAAAGAGAGATCAAAGTTCCCTCTTTCTGTATCCTCCAAGATTTTTCAACATGTGTGTAGGATCCAGTTCACCACCATTTATCCAGCCATCAAGAGACAAAAAAAGGCAGACAATGTCGTAAAATGAAGGCATATGTTTTTTAAGTGTACAAAGTGACTCAAACTGCAGAATAAATAAGAGTAAAGTAACACAAAATCAGTGCACTCTTTCTAAATGAAATTATTAAACCAAAAGTTTCATTTATACAGCTGCAAAGGACACTTTTAAAGACTGATGGTGGTCAGAGGGCCCGGTAGCGCCAGTGTACGGCAGCCCCGCTTCTGTCAGTGAGCCCCAGGGCAGCTGTGGCTACCATGTAGCTTGCCACCATCAGTGTGTGAGTGTGTGTGTGAATTGGTGAATGAATGTAGTGTAAAGCGCTTTGGTCAAGTCTCCTGACTTGAATAAAGGCGCTATATAAGTACATGCCATTTACCATTTACCATTTACTTGATAATGCTAAGTTGGTGCCGTATAAAAACAAGTTCAAGACCCCCGTTCTAAGCTGTTACAGCTATGATGCTCTCCCACAGAACCAACTACAGAAACAAATTGGGGGAGGATGGGGACACTTTTTAGACAGATTTTGTTCAGGTTTAACTGCTCTGTGTCCTCTCCTACAGTGCTACTGAGAGAATATCGAATATAAAATCTTAAAAAAATAATGCTGTGTCCATTCAAATAAGGCAGAAGTAAAAATGAGCATAAATATACACACCGACAAACACTTATTTGAGGCTGTAACTATGAAATAACTATAGCTGCACCACATGGGCAATGC
This sequence comes from Cyprinodon variegatus, assembly GCF_000732505.1. NCBI lineage: Eukaryota > Metazoa > Chordata > Actinopteri > Cyprinodontiformes > Cyprinodontidae > Cyprinodon > Cyprinodon variegatus. Next base: position 605,240 of record NW_015150761.1, on the reverse strand, counting down.
ACTGGACTGTTTGCCCCAGTTCAGAATTATTGCATTAGAAACAAATAGACTCAAGAACAGTTTATGTCCCAAAGCTCTGAAGCCACCACCCTCCCCACTCGATGGCAGACACCAAACATCCCTCCTGAAAATCCACTGAACCTCCAACCCTCTTCATGGACTGTTGACCTGAATGTTAAATCCATTTTTGACCTCAAACCTTAGCTTTCCAACAGAAATCAATTGTGATGCTTCTTTCTTGTGAAAAAAGTCACAATATTGATGCAGCAGTAACTATGGTGATCACAGCTGCCTCAGTAACCCGCCCCCTCTATCTGTGGTTGGCTAGCACAGTGCCTCCTGGTTGGATTGGTTGAATGGTACCATTGGTATATCAAAGGTAGGAACAACAGAAAGTTGGCCACTCCAAAGTGAAAAATAAATAAAACACCTTCCAGTCCAGGGTGGGCTGTCCACCTGTTCCACATCTTTACCAGGGTTGATATTAGGCTAATCTACATTTGATTTTTTTTTTTTATTTAAACCCACATTAAAACCAGAAATTAATTCTTTTTATTTAAATCTTAGATACAATATTTAAGAAATGTGCATTTGTTTTTATATTCCCAATGTTATGTTTCAGTTAAATCATCCTCATCGGTCAACGAATGTGGAGATTGTTGCCTTTATCTTTCCTCCACCCAACTAACCGTCTTTACCGTTCCTCCTTTCAGCCCTTTTGACCGGTGGTTTCGGGCTCCCCGCCAAGTACGTCATCCACTGCAACAGTCCAGGCTGGGGTTCTGATAAGTGCGAGGAGATGCTGGAGAAGACGGTGAAGAACTGTCTGGCTCTGGCAGATGAGAAGAAACTCAAGTCTGTGGCCTTCCCTTCCATTGGCAGTGGCAGGTAGGGACCTGTAATACTTAGAAACCCCACTAACATGGCAAACATTGTTCCTTTTATTCTTCTTGTGCTTCTCAGAAAAAATGAAGTTTGGCTGTTGAGATTTCATATAAAAATAAATATCTATATATTCAAAACATTTTCTAAGAGTGCAAAATTTGTTGTTTTGTAAACTCTGACTGCAGACTCATTCCTTGATGAAGAAATATATCAGTTGATTGAAATGCAGTGTATAAACAGTGATTCTGTATTCAGCCATTTCCCAATCAGCTTTTCCTTTAGTGATTCTTTGATAATGAACAGATTTATTAGTCAACATAAGAGAAGCTCCAGGCTGAAGGATTCACACTTTCACCCACTTTTGATTTCCCTCAAAAAAACACAATAGAAAATATTCCAATATAGATGCAGATGCTTTGTTTTTCCTTTCTAAAGTGAAAATTGATATGGCTTCATAAAAGTTGTCTTTTGCAAAATAAACCAAGGAGCCTTCAGCGTCTTGTTCTGCTGGTGTAGTAAAGTCCTCCAGTTTATTGGTGTTCTGAGGCGTTATCTGTACCTATAAAACCAGTTACAGCACAGCTTTTTAAGATGCATACAAAAGATTACTATTTGTTTCAAAAAACAAAAAAAGAATCCTCAACCTATTATTTGTTGGGGAAAAAAGATGTAGTGTCCCCCCTTAGATGTGTGATTATGGATTTATTCAGTTGTTGTTTTTGCATAAGCCCCTCTTTCAGACTTTGGTGGGTTTTTATTATTTATATTGAAAAGCAAGGAGACATCACACTGTGAGAGAGATCTGGGTGCAGACAAGCAGGGTTATACTGTCATTTCTAAACAAAGTTAAAGATATTTAGCATTAGTTATCATGAACAGCAGTCTATGTTTACCACATAGAGCTGGAGTTCCTAGACATTGCCACCTGTGAGCCTCAACACTAGCATGCCCTGACTGGCAATCCCCTTAAAATGACAAGAAATAATTTTATTCTTAATTTAAAAAGGGTGAAATAATTAGATTTACTTTAATGAAAAATGCTTTGACATTTATTAGATATTATATTTTAAGGGCGTACTTAATGGGATATTTAATCATATAAATGTGCATTTCACAAATAAAGTATATTTATGTTGTGTATTCATTTAGTAATATATATTCAACTGTTTAATGTACATTTGTTGATTTCATAGGAAATATAAATAAGTAATTATATATTGCTTAGATTTCAATTTAATGAACCAATTTATCATTTTTTTTTGTTTTTCCATACGGCTGCGGTGATGTCACAATAAAAGCTAGCTTTGTTATGTATCGTTTAGCCATAGCTTTAATGTCGTCTGATTTCTACGGATTCTGCTCCTGGATTTCAGCATTTGTGTCTGATTGATCTTCTCAGGAACGGTTTCCCCAAGCAGACCGCGGCCCAGCTCATCCTCAAGGCTATCTCCAGTTACTTTGTCGCCACCATGTCTTCCAGCATCAAGACCGTCTACTTTGTGCTGTTCGACAGCGAGAGCATCGGCATCTACGTGCAGGAAATGGCCAAGCTGGAGACCAGTTAAAGCACGGAAGATATCTCCTCTTGTCGCCCCTCTCCCACTGCTTTCTGTTTTCTTTCGTAGAGAGAGAGAGAGGAAAGTGTTAACTGGCGATCTGTTAGAAATGAAGAAAAGAAGGAGACATGTAAAGGCCGGGAACTTGGTTTTTGCATCCTGTTTTTTTGTTTACTCTATAGTTTTTAATTCCTTATTTACTCGTCACTTCTGGTGTTTAATTGTAGACGTGCGTTTTTTCTTTTTTTAAGATCTTTTTACTCAAAACAATGCAGCACAATGCGAAACCAACGATTACCATTTAGTTTTCAGAATATATATATAAATACCATAAAAAATACGAGATATAGCTGCACAAGGCTTCTAGAGAGGTTTCGACGATACGGGTCAATGCATGTCAAGGCAGTAAGGATATAAAAAAAAGACATCTATTCTCCTTCTATCGAACTCAGTATCACATTTAACTGTGTTGTAGTTTTTTTGGTATCGGTTTGGGACGTCTGTTGTACTGTATAAAGAAAAAGGTAAAGATTTGTTCACGTTGGTCCGCTTTGGTCTTTAGGAGACTCCAGTATCAGTGTACTAGGCTAAGTTCTTGTGTTGTGTGTTGCATATCTCACTTTTCTTGCCTTTTGTTTAGACAGGCAAAGTATTTTCTCTGTGCGCTGCAAAAACTTTGAAAAAGTCGTCCCAAACAGCTTTTAAAAGTTGATAACTGGAAGATTTCAGGTTTTTGCAGAACACCTTTTGTTTCTATTTGTGTGTTCCTATAAGTGTTCATATAGATAGGAGTGTTTGTGAAGCATTATGGGCAAATATTAAGCTGTAACACAGAATTTTATTTGTTTTATTTCCCCCCTGATTATAAAACGGCACAAGATTTGGAACAAAAAAAGTCGTGTAAGATTGTTTTGTGTGTGTTCCTTTTTAATTTTATTAGTTTTATAATTTTTTTATGTGTTCGTTAAGCCATAAAAGATGATATTGCTGGAAGCGAAGGCTGGTGCTGCTGCTAACATTCAGCCGCCACCAGATGGCTCTCTGTCATCAGAGATGGGTGTCGGTCCTCTCTTCGTTTTTTTTTTTCTTTCATTCAGCAGCAAACCTCTGAGTGCACATGGATGGATCCGATTTGAGCTGGATTTGGGAATGAAGGACCTCATACGTGGAGATACCCAACTGCAGGTCGGCATTCGGACTTTTCAACAGCTTGACTTTCTTATGTGAGAAATTGTTTAACGCTTTCTAAAGAATTCCTACAATTGATGATTCTACAAAAAAAAAAAAGACCTGTATACACTCCGGAAATAAAAAAAAATACTTTAAAAACATCAGTAAATTTGTCAAATTATTTTGTGGTTTTAACTGGATTCATTCCTAAAAAAAGATGTTTTGATGGAAAATTACTAAACTGAAGCAGGATATAACAATAGTCTAGATATTTAATACACATTTGTTCTGAGTTTGTAGTTTAGATCCAACAGATTTTTCTTAGTAGACCTTGTGTCAGATTCATTAGATATTGGGCCTTCAAACGTCAAATATAAGAAGCTTGAGGAAATTCACTGTTTAGTTTTAAATTTCTTTTGACAAATGAAGCACAAGTTCTTGGTTTCTTTCAATTCATTAGTCTCCAGTTTCTCATCCAATGTAACCCCCAGTATTTTTGGCATTTGTACTAAATTATGTGTATCAAAGTAGGTTTATAAGAGTAAGCTTATTTTGGAGGTACAGACATAGCAGAAAATTCTCTATTGAAATGTGTCTAATAGAGCTTAAACTTTAGAATATCAGCATATTTTGTCATAATTGCACACTTTGCCTCTTTCTTATTTTGAAGCATGAATAAGAGGAATGTCAGTGTAGCATCTTGGTTATAATCCCAAGAAAACTGCAAGTCATAGTTTGCTAATGAAAAGTTACTTATAGAATAGAGATGTCCTTTATGCTACAGTAGGAAAATGAATTTGTGTTTTTAAACAGTGAAAAGATTAAATAGACGATTAATGGAGGCCATTGTTAGCCGTTTGGACAGATTACCAGTGTTAGATATATAGATTTATATAGATTATAGATACAGTTTAAAATGGTTTTATAATTATATTCTTTCCCCACCTAATTTTGCTCAAATGTAGGATTATTAGTTTGAACGTGAAAAGTTGCTGCTGTAGTAAAAAAGAAAAAAACATAATTGAAGTATTTTTATCTGATTCTCATTTCTTTCAAGTCTCTTTTTTACTTTAATGTCTGCATAGCACAATTGCTTAACCTGAATTTTTTCACTGATCCACTTTCCTGCAGAGTGATAAATAGATTTTGTGTTGGCATGCTTTTTAAAGAAATTCTATAGTTTTCAATTAAACCATTTTTTTTTTTCTGGGGCATTTTACAAACTTTTTAAAAATATTTTGAAATGCTCCATAACATATTCCTTATGGTTGCTCCTGGGTGCTGAGGAATAAAGAATGTTTATGGAAAACTGGCAAAACTTTTATTTCTGAGACGAGTTATGATATTTTGACATTAATGGCTGAGCAGTTGAGATCCGGCTGTTTTTTAATATAGAATAGCAGGACTCCTCAATGTGGACAGGCAATTAATTGTGTTTTAGGGTTTAAAAAAACTAATGTTTAACTATCAATATAAACCTGTGTAACTTCTCTTGACTGGATTTGCAAACATGGAGTTTTATACCATCGTCTGTTGCCTTTTTTTATCTGGAAACAAATAAGGTATTTTAAGGTCAGATATTCTCTCCTTTTAAAACTAATAATCTTTACTGATAAAGAGACCCCTAACCAAACTAATGTCTGTAGTTAAGATAAGGATTAGTTTTATTGCACATTGTGCTGATACAATCATTGCCTCTCGTCTAAACAGTGTGAGCTTCTCCTTCACAGAGTCCTAGTATGTTATTAGTAGAGAAGAGATGTCTCTGCAAACCTGGTTACTATGATACACACCATATATATAGATATATATATATATGAGCTAAATTACAACCCTTATCAGTTTTGTTGATTGTAATCCAAATGTGTTTGTTAAATGGGAAACAGCTGGTTTTATTTATTTATTTATTTTTTTTATAGCAGAAGTCAATAAGTGAAATAAGGAAGGTGCAGCTATAGTGTCAGGTACTGTTTTGCAACATGGTGTTGGTTGCTGTGTGTATGTTTAATACGACCATCTGGCCTACTTTAAATAAAAAAAAATAGGGGCCCTCCAAATGCTCCAGCTAATAGTTGATTTTCAGACACCATTCATGCTTTTTAGTGTTCGTTTACATTCCCCTGATCTTGTGTGTAGCTTCACAAAATGACAGCTTGGCTTGGCTGTTAATACATTTTGCTTCCTTTCACATTTTGTTTCTATCTGTTGTCTCTGGTCCAATAAGTGTAAAGCTTAACGCTTTAGGCCTAGGTGGAGGTCGCTGCACATCAGTTTAAAAAAATACTACCCCCATTGTGAAACATGGTGTTGGCAGCATAATGCTGTGGGGATGCTTTTCATCAACCCTGAGAAAACCTCTCAGCCTGTAAAACAAAAAAAGAGAAAAAAGTATTTATTAACCCAGGAGCGTGCAACACGTTTCATGCTTTTACATTTAAATAAATCTTTTCAGCATGCATTAGATTCTTTGTGATTGTGCAATCTTACACTGTCTTCACAGAAGATATTGAGATTATTGGTTACATTAGGACAAAATGTGAAAAAGCTCCAAGGTTTGCATACTTTTTCTAAGATCCTGTATTTTCATGAATACTGCTGCCAGGACCTCTTAATAAAGCACTGCTTGCAGTTCAGCAGCATATAAACAACACATTACAAATGAACAAATGTAACAAAAGTGAATAATTTAAAGTTGATATTCTTTTCAAAAGAGTAATGCTTTAAGTTTGCTTTAACGGTTTCAGATCTGCTGTTGTTAATGTTTTCAGATTAATCTGGTCCAGCTAACATTACAATTGACTTCATTTTTTTATGCTGGGGAATTTAAAAAACAGGCTGAGTAAAAAAGTATCGTAAAAACGTTAAATGCTAAAGAATAACAAACTATTACATAATTCTGGGGTCTACCATGAAGTTGGCACTGAGTTTGCATGGCTGAAGAAAATCCAGGGTGTCCCGGAGGCAGTATTCATGCAGTGAAGACCACAGAGTCAGATGGGGGTCAGTTTCCCAGCCATCCAGGGAGGCCAGGACCTCAGACCTCCTCTGAGGGCGCCCATCTGATGCCTAATCCTCAGGAAATACAGGCAGGTTTCACGGCCCTCCTCCAACCCTCCGTCCATCTCCTCCATCCATGCTTCTGCTAGCAGGCAGAAAAACCCGAGTAAATTTAAAGCATCTGTACGGGCAAGGGCCAATCCGAGGGCTGCTTTTCCCAGAGCCCGCGCAGATGAAATTTTATTCTTTGCACGAAAAAATTACAGGGGGAGGGTGGCTGGAAAAACAGAAAATAAAGCAAAGCAAACAAAGTGGAAAGATCAAGGAGGAGAGGAGATGAGGGGCGAGGAGCTGGTCATCTGAGATCAGCACTGCTTTTCATTGTGTGTTCATAAGGAGGGAATATTATGATGGTTATGGAGCTGAGTCCTGACTCTGGAGCCTGATAACAACAACAGTCTGCCTCTATACTGCTCCTGCTCCGGGACAGTCGAAACTATCGCTGGTGAAACAAAGGATTGGTTGTACACTGAAAATGTTATTTTTGATACAGCACAAAATATAATCAAATGAAGAAGCCTTTTGGTTTTGAAGGTTTCAACCCATATCTGCTTTATATATCAGATATGATCAAGATTTCTTATTTAAAAAAAAACATTCAAAATTTCAAATCCCGTTAAAAAGGTAAGACGCTGAGGGTCTAATAGTTTATCAGTTTTTTACCACACATTCAAACATATTTGAGGATTTTATGCAATAGAATAATGCAACATTCTGCATGACGGGTGAAGTAAAAATGTTTTAATGTTTTTGTTTTACAAACAAAATGTGTGAAATCCATTTTAAACCAATTTACTTGGATATTCCCAGTTAAAAACTAAAATAGTATCCTGAATGCTCATATCCCCACAGTAATATTGGGAGGCAGCATTATGCTGTGGGAATACTTTTCTTCATGTGGACATGGAAGGTAGTCGGTTACTTTGTAGAAAGATCAACTGAAGTATAACGTGATCCAGTCAGCTGAGGTCAGCCTTCTGTAGAAAATTAGATTATGATTTAACTAGATCCAATAAAAATAAACAAGGGGTTATAATTACCGTACCTTTATTATAGCCTTTTAAAGTCAAATAAACAGAGCTATAGAGAAGCAATATATTTTTGTATGTTATTTAGATTTGCTGTATAATTTGGATGTTTTTTTTTAAATCAAGATCAAGTATTCACTTTCTCTTAAATCTTTCATCTGTCATTAAGCAAACTTTTCCCACAGAAATTCAATCTGTTGTTGGAAGCAGATGTTTAATCCGTCGACACAAAACAAATTTCTTTGTTTCATTGTTTCACAAGCTATGGCTGTATGCATCTCCTCCTCTTTGTTTGTTTCCAAAATCATCAAAAAGTATAAATGTAATGTTAGTAAATGAAGAGGATGAGAAACCTGCCATTACTGAGGAACTCGAAATGGTGAGTAAAGCATAAACACTTAAAAAAATAAGATTGACTGTGGAGGAAAAACTGCAATTTTTAAATGGGAAGTGAAACATGAATGTGTAAAAAAGAAAACAGAATTAAATCATTGTGCATTTCTTTCCTGAGGATGATATTGCTGAGTTACAAAATGGCTGAGTGTCAATGGCAGTATTGTTCCTTGAGTAAAAAAAGAAAATCCATTAAAATATCTGTAAAATAATTTTACATAAGTTTAAAAAACATAAGATCAGGGGCTGAATGAGAGACATCCGAATTAGATGAGAATTGCACGCAAAATTCCGAATTTATGTTTAATTTAGAGCATATAGTATTCTATTATTAAATTCCGAAAGTGTATATTGTCCACCTGAGTAAATGTGGAAAACCTCTTGAATGAATTATATTTTTCCATCATATTTTTTATGCCTTAAGAATGATAAAAACACTTTGGAAAAAAGAAACCGGACTGTAGTTATCATAATTCGTAGATTTAAGTGTTAAGAGGTAATTAAAAATGTACAAGGTGAGTTTAGTGTTTTCCATTTGATGAAGTCTGGAATCTAATAAACAAAATTTGGAAAATGTTTTAATAGTACTGTAGCGATCTACTTTATTAGGAGAACAGCCTTGAAAACGAGAAAATGTAAAAGACATTAGTTTCTTTAGCATAGATTATAAAGGTGGATGTAATCCTTATAAAGTGACCATCTGCTCCTGAAAACCAAAAGTCTGAGCAGCAGATAAACATCCCTGCAAGGAGAGCTGAGTAGCTGCTCGTAGAACTGATGAATTGTGTTTAGAACCTAAAAATCCTAACATTAAATATATTATTTGTCCTGTTGATAGAATCCAGAAATGTCTGAAAAATGTGATGCTTTATATGTTGATTCATCTTTCTCAAAACCTTCTTGCCTCTATTTGAAATTTTTTGGTAAGGAAAAAAAATTACTGGGAAAAAAGAAAAGTTTTTTTTTCCTTTATGCCATTTCAGCACAAGGCTGTAATCTTATATACATTTTAAGAACAGCATATGCTGTGGTCCCATCTGACTTGGTTTTCTCCCTACTGCTCTGATGGACTTCTCTTTTTAGCACAAGTTTTGTGTGCTGCCTTTTTTAAACCATTTTTTGTATTTGTAATTTTTGCCACTTGCCCATCTCTTTTCTTCTTTTGCTGGAGTTGGCATCAGTGACATGTTTACAGGGTTTTAAGCCATTTGATGTGCATATACACATATGTATTCATCAGTGAATGCACAAGTAAGATGAGACAAAACCTTTGCATGTGAGTCATTGTGAATCAACCTGAACAGACCCCACTGCTTGAAACATGGTGGTGGGGACATCATGCTGTGGGGCTGCATTTTCTTCAACAGCGGCAGGAAAACTGATCAGAGTTGAACATAATATAGATGGAGTTTAACACAGTCTAATTCTGGATAAAAACTTACTAGAAGCAGTGAAACCTTCACTCTTAGTTTGAATGTTAACCTTTGAACCAGATGACTGCACTACAACGAGGCAGTTCTGGTTAAAGCAGTTATATATCTTTTGTAAAATGGAAAATTCAAAGTCCAGCCTGAAATCGAATTGAGGATCTGTGAAAAAAAATACAGTAAGAAAACCAATGACACTGTCCAATCAGTCTACTTGAGCTACTTCGGCAGGAGGAAGGGGAACAATGTTTCTGCAACTTCATTTAGACAATCAGTGTTACTACAACATTTTTACTAAGGAGATAAATACAGACATTTTAGGATCATGAATCAGATTCCTCTCACTTCACAATAATGTATATATCACAGAAGTGTCAATGAATGCTGTTTTTTGTGACTGGTCAAATGTTTAATAATTACTGCGCATACTGCATTATTATGGTCTCACTGTTTTTAGTTTTACTTTCCAGCTTTAAGATCAAGCCCCAATGACAATGAAAACTAAAGCAAGAGGCTAGGCAACAGTCATACTGTCTGTTTTGCTTCTAAATCTCTTGATCATCAGTCATTAACACAAGGTTTAAAAAGAAGAGCCATCCAGAATCTCCCAAAAACTTATGAATAGTACCACCTATCTCCTTTTGTCATCATGAAGGTACAAAGTGTCAGTGTGCTGAATTGTTTTTTTGTCTGCATCCTCAGAGTAAGGAACTAAACCACTGCTGATGAGAAAAGTTGCCATTTTTGATGCCTACCTGTCACCTTGAAAGGGTTAAAACTGGGTCCCAGGCTGGGATCACATTGTTGGCCCATTTAGACCAGGAAACCTGATATTCTGGTTCCTTTTGATGGCCTGATTCCCAGGCTTAAGAGAATAAATTAAATGCAATCCCTTCGTAGGCCTCAGCTGCAGCGGCAGGGCATACTGATTTAGGATTTTCATCTGGGGAGCTTTTCCCTCCCTTCCTGTTCTCCCTATCCTCAACCCCCCTCCTTTCATCAATCTCACAGAGAAAAAAATGGTAAATATGGTTTAAAATGCTGCTTTTGGGAGGCAATAATAAAGGCTGAACATGGCTGTCAGTCAAAAAGAGGAGTAGGGAAGGTTGCAGAGGGGACATGGATGGGAATGAGTCACCAGGTGGCTTAGGAGTCTCAGATTCAAAATATTCTGTCTTTATCCTGAATGTCCCACTGCAGTGTTAGGAGCTTTAGTAGAGCTCTCAGTATCAGAACCAGAGAGGACCAAGCCTGTAATATGTGTTTAGACTTCTCATCTGGGAGTCAATGTCGCCTGTATCCTCGAGTGGCAGAGCTATACCTAGCTTTAAAGGATAACCAAACAAGAATGTGTTTTTGTATTTATTTTAGTGAGATTTACAACTACATAGGGTAATATGGGTGCAGAACACAACTAAAATAAGCAGAAGTTGGAATGCAAGTGATGCAGGGATCAACAGCCAGTGAGAGCTGTTTTTATTGCAATTTGATAAGATGTTAAATAACCTTAAATAAACACAATTATTCTAAATACTTTTGTCAATAGTTACAAGATTATACCCAAAGAGGTTCAAATGAGTTATTTGCAATTAGCCTGTTGTGCAATTATAGCTTTTTGATTATGAATATTATTTCTTATAATGGCAAATTCTGATTAATAAGGTTTCCTTCAAATCAAAATCAATCCACAATAAAAATACATTTTAGATGATTGTGTTAAACAACTGCCAACCTTAAATTATTATAATTGACTATTTGGATTATAAATCAACAACAAGGCAAGGCAAATTTATTTGTATAGCACAATTCAATACAAAGACGATGCAAAGTGCTTTACATGATTAAAATATAGGAAAATAAAACAGAATCAAAGCAAGTAGGAAAAAAATAAATTCAATAAAATAAAAAATGCAGAAACAAAAAAGAACATTAAAAACAGTTAAACTAAAGAAAATAAAAAAAAGTTGAACTAATGATGTTTCAGTTGAACTGTTTAACTAGAACAGTCGAAGGCAATCCTAAACAAATGTTTTTAGTCCTGATTTAAAGGAACTCAGGCTTTCCGCACTTTTACAGTTTTCTGGAATTTTGTTCCATATAATTGGAGCATAGGAACTAAATGCTGCTTCTCCATGTTTAGTTCTGGTTCTAGGTATGCAGAGCAGGCTGGAGCCAGCAGTTAACTTCATTTATTTTTTCATTTTAATATTTAAAGCAGTTGTTAGCCTGGGTTTGAATTGACGATTAGTAAATTAATATTTATTAATCACTGACCAAACCAAAAGAAATGTCTCCATGTAATTAAGCTGTAATTAAGTAAATAAACACAAGCCATTTTTAACTCAACAGATCACTGATTCAAAACAACCACAGACAACCAAAACTAGTATAGACTAAAATGTATCAAACAAATGCAGGAGCAGTTATTCTGTTTAATTATACTACTAGAATATGGAGGACCAGGAGAGTCAGAAAAATAGAAACAATCATTTTAAATTTAACTGTTAAATCTAAATTATAAAACTGTTTTCTATATTACATTTTAAATTGAATTATGGAAGAATACAGTAAACTGTATTCATTAATCCATTAATAAACACAGTAATTTGAAAATGTATTTACCGTACAAATCCTTTTTCTAACATTTATTACTGCTGCATTTTAGAAATGGAAACATCTTGAGAGCTGTACTGACAAAATTTTGTTATGTATACACTCTGTGTGTACAAAATGACAATAAAGTTGGTCTAAGTCTAAATCTAAATGTATATTTAAAATCCAAATTTTATAAATCATAAATAACTTCCCTAATCAGACTTTATAAAGGTAATTCCTTATTTCCTTTCCATTTTTTTCAACTTGCATTTTCAAATGCTTTTTCCAGTTGTGTTTTTTTCTTTTTTAATTTACCCTCTCCCTTTAGCATTACCATGACCTTTTTAGGTTTCCTGAGGTCACTGAAAGCCAGTTTAACCAATCACAGTTGCTCCTTAGATGTAGGCAGCTGTCTCATTTGTTGGACTGCCTTTCTTGGTTCATAAAATGACCAATCAGGGAGTCCGGTCACTGGAAGGTTAATGGGGAGGATAAAGTAAAAAGACAATTAACTCCAAAAAGTATTTGAGAATCTAAATTTAACAAGAAAATAGAAATTAAATAAGGAGTTACCTTTTTAAATGCATGATAAGGAAATGTATTGATGATCATATTTATGAAGTTAAGTTTTTAAATATCAATTTAGAAATTGGATTTGAAAGTATATTTTCAAATTGCTGTATTTAATATTGGATTAATAGATATAATTTAAAATTCCATTCAGTTCATTTGCTAAGCCAGTTCATTCACAGCATAGATAAATTTTTGTGAAGGTTTCATGTTGACAGGCAATTTCATGGAATTCCACAAGTCTTTTGTGTTCATGGATATAAAAATGTCTTCAATAGCCTTCTTATGATCTTCTTTTGTTTTTTTTTAAACTTCTGATTTAGCTCCTTTTGTATAGCTTTTAATTGTAGGCGATCATTGTTCGTAAAAGCTTGTTTTTTCCCGGTTAATGCGGTCTTTAACCTACCTTGTGATATAAGGCTTGTTGATGGGATAGATCTTGGGTTCTTTTGTTGGTATCACAATGTCAACATAAAATTTAATAAAAATCTGTGGTTCTACAGTAACAGCCATTCAAAATGGCCCTTCCCACTCAAAAGGCTGCAGTCGTTTCAAACCTTATTGAAACCTTTAACTTTTATGATTAAAACTTGTATCGTAATTTAAATACGTAAAAAAAATTATACAAACTCACTTTCTTTTTGGTTAAAAGAACAACTTAAAAAGTAATTAAATAAAAATAAATTGTTAATGGCTGCATTGTAGGCTGACTGTCACTAAAAGTCAAAAGGCACTAGTGTAAGTTATACTTAAAGGTTTCCTCTGCCTGAATATAACACCTACATTCAGATATATCTAATACCCTTCAAAACCAGAATTCCTTTCTAAAACAAAATATCAATACAAGACAAATAACACTAATGGTATAAGTACAAGATTAAGAAAGATTCATTTTATTTATTTATTTATTTTCAGAGCTTGCATGTTTTGCAAGAAAAAAATAGCATCAAATGTTCTGGTTGGATTCTGTTCTCCTGGTTTTGTTCTATTTAACAGAGTAAAGCATTTGCTGGAACAGCCAGCAGTTCTTCATTGGGGATCGGTTTTAAAATTAGGGTATATCAAATGTTCCTCTCAGTCAAACAAGTATGGATTTAAATGAATCATCTGAGGTCAGAGCTGTTTTTTGCTCCATCTGTCAGCAGCAGATGAACGTGGAGGTTTAGTTGTTTTTGTGTGATGCACAGCCGGTGGTGGGTGGCCTCAATGACGTCTTCAGCTGTGGTGAAGATGTCTTTCACTTTGGTGAAAGTAAAACACTATAAATTGTGATTATGATAACCAATTCAAAGTCAGTTTTCTTCTCTAAGGAAACAGTCTTAGAAGCGTGGATATAAACAGTTTTAGGAAACCTTGTGCATATGCCTTCACTAACATGTTGAGACATCCAGATGAATCTGAATTCTGGTCTGAGATTTAACACCATAATAGCCGAAGGTAAGTTTGATACAGATGCAACACAGCTGAGTAAAGATATAAACACCCATGATGAAAACACGGTGGTGACAGCGTTATGGTCTGTGATTATCTGTACTTTTATGTGTCATCTTGTAATAAAAGTTCCTTATGTTTATTATTTCACACTTTATTTGATAAAAAAATTATTATGACGTTTATCAAGTTAGAATGTCTTATGAAATTAAAGAGTTAATGTTCAAAAAGAAACAATCAAAGGTATGAAGAGACATTTCTTCTGCACAGAAAAAACAAAATCAATACAAAGATGAAAAGATGAAAAATAAAATCAGAGATCATATCTCTCCTATCCCGGCTTCTCTTCATTGGCTTCTTGCTAAATCCAGAATGGAATTTAAAATCCTCCTTCTCATATATAAAGCCTTAAATGGCCAAGCTCCATCTTATATCAGAGATCTGATTGTTCCTTATGTTCCTAACAGGGCACTTCGCTCTCAATCTGCAGGTTTAATAGTGGTTCCTAGAATTTCCTAAGTAGAATGGGAGGCAGATCTTTTAGTTATCAGGCTCCTCTCCAATGGAACCAACTAACAGTTTTAGTTCATGAGGCAGACACACTGTCTACTTTGAAGGGTAGGCTTAAAACTTTCCTTTTTAATAAACCTTATAGTTAGAGTGGCTCAGGTTATCCTGAGCTATCTCTATAGTTATGCTGCTATAGGCTTAGACTGCCGGAGGACATAGGGGCCCATTTTTCATCATTCTGCTTCATTCTATCTTTATTCTTCCACTCTGCAGAATCTGTTAGTTCAGTCTCTAACGTTATGCTCTCTCTGCTTTTTCTCATAGTAGCTTCAGCTGGTCTGTTCCTGTTTGGCTGTTACACCATCCTGGAGAGAAATATCAGCTGTGCTGCTCCCATTACCACCTTTGTTTACAGATGTTGGAGCTTGGTCTGTTTTTTCAATGTAGTCCTGTTTTTCTGACTGTGATTAGCTCGATGTGATCTCTTTTATCCTCTGACATGGGAGCTGGCTCGGAGCTCGTCTGCCTGGCTGTGTGTTTCCTGGACGAGGCCGCCTGTGGAGCTGGTTGATAGTTGCCTTTTGTATCTCTGCTTCTTTTTCTATGTCTGCTTCTGTCTACTTGAACCCCACTCGGCATCGGCACATGGACACTTACACTGAGCCTGGTTCTGCTGCAGGTTTCCTCCTGTTAAAAGGGAGTTTTCTTCTCCACTGTCACTACATGTATGCTTTGTGTGGGGGATTGCCTTCGGGTCAATGAGTCGATGCAATCAACTGGTTTTTTGAATCAATTTGACTGATCTGATTGAATTGTCTCTGTAAAGTGCCTTGAGATGACATTTTTTGTGAATTGGAGCTATATAAATAAACTAAATTAAATAAAAAAAAATATTACTTAAAGAGATTTTCTCTTCAGCATTTGTCCCCAGACCTTTGACCTTGTTTAGAAATCTAATTTGGAACTTTGAACATAGGAGTAGAGAAGTTCTGTAGTACAGTACAGTACAACTTAGTTTTATGAATACCTGATGCCATCATCCCTAGATCCTGCTAATACATAACTGCATTAGATAAATAAAGTTCTAGCATGATGGAACAAAATGCAAACACGACGGCTTTTTTTTTTTCCTGGGAAGAGGACAACAGGGTCAGGTAATGAATCACTGGTCAGTCGTAAACTGGCTTTATTGGTCTAGTTGGGTCCTGAGGTTACACTGAGGTCGTTCACCACTCAAACATCTCTACACAAATATTCAAACACATGACATATAAGTCACTTCTTCTGCCCTCATACGAGCTTCCTCTCTTTGTCTCCATGGTTAATCTGTGGACCAGATCAAAGGGGTCAGGTCCAGCTGATAAACTCCGGCCCTGGAGGTTCCAGCTCTGTTCACTCTGTGTATCTGCAAATCATTAAGCTCACAGTGATTCTGTGCAGCTTGAGGACTAGACCCAGATGATTCAGAGCCAGAGAGAGAGGTATTTTTCAGAGACGCTGCTGCCATGGTGGCGTTTGGCTCTATGTAAAACCTTTGCTAGAAATTTTTTGTTAATTTAAACATTATAACATAATAGGTGCATATCCTGTTCATTGATAAAAAATAAGCTTCTCTTTTTCCTTCCTTAATCTATTGTTTTTTTTCCCCACTATATCTTCATTTTAGGAAGTCAGGCTTTCTTGCAATGTTGTTAATAGGATCTTTGGGCACTTTGATGTGTAATGCTCACAATGTTTTCCAGATATTTCAGCAGAAACTTCATAGTTACTCAGTGAAGATATACTCTGCAGCATGTGCCCTGGTAGAATGAGTTTCATCTATTCCCAAAGATGAAAGACACTTCACCTCTGACAGGAGAAGATCTCCCTAAACACATTCTGGGCAAATTATCCTCTCTGCTGGCTTTGTAAACAGGGATCTCTAAGGAGGAATCCTTTTGTGAAGACCAAATATTTAGCCAGCTAAATGTCTGCAGGCTCTATTAGGCAGAAAATTTTGAATAGGAAGTAATGGGCTGGAGCTTGTTGCTGCCTGATTTGGAAAAGGCTTCCAACAAAGTAGTAAGTTGCAGATGAATAGAAACGTGTGTCATCAGTGCTGACATGGTAAATGAAGGGTATCAAAGCATGGAGGTCTGGCATGAAGGGAGGTCCAGAGTGAAGAAAAGAAAAGGGGCTGAAGGAGAAGAAGGGCAGTGACTTAGGAGAAAGAACCAGAGGAGAAAAGGTGCATCTGGGAGGCACCACCCTTTTAACAAACTGACCACAAAAATGTAAAAAAGTTTCCATCATTGAAAAGAGGATTCACAGCCGTAGCTCCTCCGTCTTCATCATGATAGCCTTGTAGGTCAGGTAGATGTTGGCCTCTGGCTAATTGCGATCCAACCTTTCTTCAGAGAGAAGGCAGTTTCCCACCTCGGTGTCCAGACACCTTCGGGGACAGACAGGTGACGCCAGGTCCCCCCTCCCAAATCTGAAGGAGGAGGGTGCTGGAAGATCAAGGTTCACCTGAGGGTGAGGTCTCGCAGTGTGACCCAAGTTCATCTCAGCGTTTCTGTGAATCTTTATACCCTGCCTATGTATTCAAACACCTACATGTGGAAACATGCACAGTTTTCAACATGCGTTTCTGAGCCAAACCGTTCGGATCATTCCTGCTACTCAAAGAAGGCGTGTGATGGTGCAGTAATGCTGACAATGAACTATTTGAACATGTCTCAGGGCGCCGTCATCATTTCTTCAAACTGGATTTGATAAAAGGACTGGTGACTTGTTTATGGATAGTTGTGTTAATACAACAGCCATAAACAAGACAATTACATCATTTAAAACAAAGAAATACTTATTGATATGTATCTTTCTGCTTCAGACAGTGGATGAGAGCAAAAACATAAAATATTTTTGATTATTAAAGTCACAACCACCATTAGGGTTTTATGTAACACCAACACAGGGGAGTGTTTTGGAAGGAAAACGATACAAGTTGAAAATTGTGAACTTTGCTGCAATGAATTAACCCTTTCTCAGTGGTTGTGTGGCATACAGAAGATGTCTCTGAAATGATTTTTGTATTATGATCCTCAAGTATTTGTGTTTATTTCTTGTCTCTGTTTTAATAACTGTCCTATTTTTAATGCTCTCAAAGTTTAGCTTTATTAGTTCATGAGGGCCATCTGAATTTCGAACATGTTAGATTTTCTCCCGACCTTATGATTCCTGATTAGAAGGTGGTTGTGAGAGGCACCCGTTGTTAGCCTCTGTATACTAAATGATGCAGGAAGCACAATGAGGCTGAAACTCGGTCTAATCCAAAATATTCTTGCATGGTTGGAGAATCGGCCCGAAAACGGCAAAAAAATCGCACAGTTGCCCACCTTTAATTAGTCTCCTCCTCCTACCCTCACTGCTTACATTCTGCCTCAGCTGCTCCATCGCACCACAATGGCTTCCAATGTCATTTTCCTCACTTCTTTCAGTGTTTAAGCTCCCAGTTGTGAGTTCTTCCTAGCTGGATCCTCCAGTTACCCGCCCCCATAATTTCAACTGTTCCTCTGTTGCTCCTTTATTCTGTTACTCTTCACATGTTTCACTTTTTATTAGTTTTTTGATTATATTAAATTATGTTAGAGCACAGCTGTACAGCTTGTTCCTGTTTGCATTTGGGTCCTACTCCAAATACATGCATGATGTTTGCATATTGTTTTATGACCTAACCTTGCTTAAAAATGTTGAGAATATCTGCTGTGTTGCTCGGCCTATTACAATGCTGTTTTTTTCACAAATGTTCTCTAACAAAACTCCAAAGACCTTAACAGCTACAACAGTTACCATTATTCAGAGATTATATTTGACAGCTGCCTGATTTCTGAAAGCAATTGACTGCTAATGATTTTGATTAAGGATCACTCGAGTGAAACAACTATTTCTAGCTGTATTTTTTTATTGCAAAGAAATTTTACCACCAGATGTCGTTTTCCTTTGTGTTGGTCTAAGTTTGTGTTTTTTGGAAAACGTTTGCAGGATTTAGCATGCAAGAAGTTAATTTCTTATTTGTCTATGAAAATATCAGCTTTTACAGGCAGCCCACTTTACTTGATTGCGTCACATTACTGAACTCATACAACTGCATTGTTTTGGCTGCTATGACAACCTTTTCTCTTGTTCTGTCTTGTGGCCCAGTATTAATAACTCAGACGAGTCATTATGTTGTGGTGTGGAAACATGAAATCCTTTATCATTTGTCAGCATACTGCAGTTGTTAAATTGTCATAGCTTATTTTTTAACTCCTTCCTTCAACATGTAATTGGTTGTTCTGCGGTTTTGTGGAGGAGTTAAGCTAACAGACATGGATTCTTGTATCCTTTGATAAAATCACATCATAAATCAACTGTATATGTGGCCAAATGAAGCAAACTGAAGAGGATGAAGCTCTGTTACTTAAAAACAGCATAAAAAGGAAATCACTTTCTGATAAAACATGTGTCATTGTAATTGGAAATAAATCTGTTAAATATTAGGAAATATTTTTCAGGCAACAATGTAACAAGCCATAATTAGCAGTGATACCTTTGTAATATACATTTTTTTTCGTTGCTTCCAATCTTTTAATCATTTAATAATCTTTATAGATAATATGATTTTGTAACCTTTGTAACTTGTAAAAAACAAGGTGGAAAAAAATGTCCATATCAAATATTAGTTTAAAAAGAAAATCTAATTTTTTTGTTGGTCTTTTATGGCTAATTATTGTGTTTATATTATTATTAAATATTAGTTTAAAAAGAAAATAGAATTTTTTTTGTTGGTCTTTTATGGCTAATTATTGTCTTTACTCAGTGTACTTCGATTCACCATCGCAGCCCTTCTACATGCGTATATTGGTATTGAAGTCACTCAGAATCAGAATCAAGTTAATTGCCAAGTAGGTTTGCACTTACAAGGAAATTCACTTAGTGTTGATGGTGCAGGCAAATTATATATATATATATATATATAGAATATAGGATCTATAGTTATATACAATATAAAACATACAATATACTATACAAAATATTTAGTATATAGTTATATACTATATACACAGCAGGCTGTGAGTTAATGTAATGTAGGAGGTCTCGAGGAGCTATGTCGGTGTAGCTTCTAGGTCCTGAACAGGAGAGGGAGAGAGGCAGTGTCAGTGTCACTGGGGTCTCTGGGCCTTGTTGATAAGGCTGGTAGCAGATGGGAAGAAACTGTTTTTGTGATGTGAGGTTTTGATCCTGATGGACCGCGGCCTCCTGCCAGAATGAAGTGTCTGACATAGTTGCGAGGGATCAGCCACAATCTTCCTTGCACGCCTCAGAGTCCTGGAGGCGTGCAGATCCTGGAGAGATGGAAGACTGCAGCCAATCACCTTCTCTGCATACGGATGACACGCCGTAGTCTGCCCTTGTCCTTGGCAGTGGTACCAGTGTATCTGATGGTGATGGAGGAGGTGAGGATGGACTCAGTGATGGAGGACTAGAACTGCACCATCATTGTCATTGGCAGGTTGAATTTTTTCAGCTGTACTGTATACAGTAGTGCTGTAGAGTTTGTAAAAGCACAAACACAGATGAACCAGACAAAAATAAAAATGATTAAAGTGAACTGAAGACAAGAACACCTGGTTTTAATTCAATTAGCTCATACATAGAGCATTTGTCTCCAGGCATTTACCTTGTTATTCCTTTAAAGGACACATCTAATATCATCAATAGTGGATCCAAAGGTGTGAGTGTGCAGCAAACCAGACAACTTGCAGAGCACAGAGAGGTGGGCGTGGTCTCAGCTGTGATTGACAGATGGCCTGACAACAACACAGACAAGCGGAGCGATTACGGCGATATAGATTTGTGACGTCTTATGAGGGTAAAGATTTCTATCTACTGTTGTCGACAGAAAAGCAAAAAGGGGTTGAAGAGAGGTAGGCTCTGTGGAGCAGATCAGCAGCCTTGGGGCATACCAGATTGAACTACTGGCTCTAGATTATCCATCATCATTAGCACTGACCTTCCCTCCATCCAGAACTTGTCCAGGTCTAGAGTCAGATAAAGGAAAGTTAACATCTCTGCAGACTTGACATAGCCTGGAAACAAACTGTCCAGACTTTTACCTTCAGTCTAGTGCTACAGAGCACTGTTTGCTAACCAGCTGCCACAGAGACAGTTTCTTTCCCCAGGCTGTCACTGTAATAAACACAATAAACACCTTATAA